>NC_068945.1:14172500-14217500 GCF_026419915.1 Harpia harpyja | reverse complement strand
AACAGAAACCTGAAGGTTAAGTACTGAGAGATGAGAAAAGGGAAGAAGTTGGGAGGGGAAAGACAAGAAAAAGAGAGGAAAGGAAGAGTGGACAGATATACAAAAGAGCCGAGAATTTGGCTAAACTACACTATACTTATGAGGCATGTGCTTTCTAGAAGGACCCAATTTAACCACCTTGACACCAATTTCCATCTAGTCCTCCAGATTTTGGGTGAGTCCCCAGGTAAGGAAGGGGGGACCTGATTCTCATCATTACCTTAGAAATGTCCCATCACACAACTGCACCGTTAGGCAGAACTACTTACGCACTGAGAAGAAACTGATTTGGGCCATAATTCCCTGTCAAATTATGTGGACTTTCACATGGTTTAGGATCTAATGTTGTTGGTTACAGCTACTCCCACAAGCTTCCTCCTTTTTGCTGTTCTTGTTTGACAACTGTCCCCTGTAAGATCCATTGATTTGCTACCAACAGCACTCTTTTGCCTACTTTAATTTTATATTAAAATGTTGCATGAATTGGATAAGACATCTGAGTTTCCAGTAGGAGTACAAAATGTCTGTTTGCACAATGGAAAATGAAGGAGAAAAAACATCTTGAGATTCAGGAATGACAAAGCAGACATTACATGGAATTTCTCCTGTGGCGCAGTAATTACGGATAGTTTCACATGGTTTCAAATTATTTTTTCTCCTCATTCTCACTACTGGGTTAACTAGGTTCATTAGGGAAAAAATATATATGGGAGCTGAGATCTAAACCTGCCTTCACCACTAACTGAGTGGGTGACCCTGGCAACTCACTTAATTTTGGTCTCAATTTATTTGTTACAAGGAGGTGAGACCTAATCTTCACATTGTAATATCCCTGCTAGATACTGTTTCTATAAAAAATTGAAATGCTACTTTCAAACCTCTGTTCTTCACAGTGCATGAGGGATCAAAATAATACACACACACTGTTTTAAATGTAATCAGACATTTACTGAAATAGACAATCAGCTTTTTTTTCCTAGTAGGTTTGTGTATTATTCAGGGTTTCAGTTCAAGCTGTATGCACCAAAAGGCAGAATTTGGCCCTTAGCAAATACTTCAGACAGCATAAGATGCTATTTGGAGAAGCATAAAACCACATAAAAGAATCTAAAAGTTAATGAGAGAAAGAAAAAATTATCTAAGGATCTAGATTACAAAGCACATTGAAAAGTGTAGTTTTAGAGAACGTGTAATTTTTACATGCTGCATATTATTTAGATTATTAGATGGAGATTTCTTAGATGTTTCTAAATGACTTAGGGACACAAGTACTACTGGCTTTAAATAGTCTATATTCTCTTACTTCCCACAAGATATTTTTGAAAATCCTCCCTGTCAAATTGTGGAGAAAAGGAAGCGGGTAAATTTGTCCCACATGCATTTTTATGAATGCCTGGAAAACTTATTTCACTCCCACCCATCCTCCGTTCCCTGGAACAGCTTTCTAAATGCTCATTGAAAATGAAACACGCTTCCAGGCAAGGGGAGAGGAGAAGCTGCCTCACTTTGCCTACCGAACTTAAACCTCCGCAAGTGCGGGAGAAACAAAAGCAGAGGGTTCCCATTCACCCTGCTCATCCACAGACCTCCTGACTGCACTCACTAGTATCCAGTGAGAGACTTCTGGTGACTCTGCTTGAACTAACTCTGGTTCAGTAATCAGCAGGGGCCACTAAAACAGATTCCTTAGAAAGAAAGGGAAAAGGTGGGGAACAAACTGAACACAGGAGAAAATGGTGGCCATTTTGAAACAGTTCTGGATTCTCTCTTGTATCCTCATTCCTGCTTATATGTTCTTCGCTAAGTCCCTCTCTTTTAAAATCTTTCCTTGACAAAACTGGGGTGTCAAAAGGGGGGAACGCTATGCAGTTGCAAACCAGGATGCTCAAGAGATCAAAGCACTGAGCCTTCAGCTAGATTTCCAGCACTCCCCAGCTGCAGGTGAGGCGGCCCAATTTCCACGAGAGCTCAGCTCTCTGGGCGCTGAATTATTTTAGAAAATGTAAAATCACAAGTGTCAAAACATGGGAGCAGTTAGATAACATGGTTTAGATACCTATCCAAATTAGCTGAAAACCTTATTCCCGATTTTAGGTACTGCAATAAAAGATGAAGAAAAAGAAAAGCCAAACAAAACAGTCCAGTTAGTTAAGCGTGTTAAGGAAGACATTCAAACACAATTGCTGAAGCATGCTTAAATGTCTACTAAAATCAAAGGCTGATTCAGTGTTTGCCTTGTTTGGTAATGCTGTGAAAAGAGGGTTAGTTTTGCCAAACTAGAGCAGAGAAACCTTTTCACCTCAGTACGCTTTGTTTTATTTTAAAAGCAAACTCAGACACTGAAGAATTAACTTGACGTTGGAATTATGCTGGTATTCCTACCATTGTTTGTAAGGATACCCAGCGTGTGCCACCTGCAAACACAGCTCCGCTTTGCTGAGGGCGAGCTGCAGTGCATTTCTAGGGCCTTTGCTACTAAAAATTTAAGCTGGTAGCTGGATCACAGGCAGATGGGAATGCGACGGTAGAGCATGGCTGTAGCCTCGCAGTGCAGTCACATGCTACTTGTCTGAGTGTGTTTTGCTTTCATGTTTAGCTAACCTGGGTATGTGAGTAATCCCATCTGGCTTCGGTTGGGCCGTGTGTGATGTTTAGCACTCGTGTATCTGCAGCATGATCCGCACGGTGAAGACAGGAGGTGCAAACCTCTCTCAAGTGAAGCTGCTGTTTCTCACACTGTTCTACTGTATACAACTAGCGTAGAAGAAAATAATTGTATGTAAGCTGAAGTCCAATAGTTAAAGCAGGGGGTGTTTTTTTGTCTTTTTGCACCAGGAGTTTATGTACTGCCCTCATCACTGTGGATCGTAATTTAATGTAGCTGAACTGTTCCCCTCAGTGCAGACTTCCAGTTTGTTCCATCAGTGTGGAGCAAACTATTTGCCAAACTCTTTCCCTCGCCTGGTGAAGTTCATGAAACCGAGCCTTTTTTTCTCTGCAGACTGCATGAAAGAATTCTTTATGTAAAGTTAACATGGATGAATTCCATTTTCAAACACCTCCAAACCAGACACTCAAAACAAAATACAGATTTACTTCTATATCCTTCCCTAATTAGGTCATTTGTGTTCTGTGAAACAATCTAAGTTTTCATTTCAAGTAAGTATTACCAGCCTTAATTTTGGCTAGAAAATTTTGAAGCATGACCAGACATTACTGATGTAATACCACTTTTCTAAATCTATAGTTTGAAAAACCTCTGGGAGGTGGGAATTTTGTTGTTTGGTCAATGGAGTGTTAACTCTGAAGCCTAAATCACACAACTTTAAAAAACCCTTGTTCATCTTAGGAGCAAATATAGCTACATCGTTTATGTCACAGTCTGCTACCCTGTCCCTTCAGTCATGCAGTCAGATCATCAAACTTTCAGTTTAAAGCTCAAATGCAATTTTAAGGAGTATTCTGGCCTAATTTACTATCTGCTTTTAATCAAGTTACAATTTTGTTTCATTTTAAATTTTCTTTAACCACCCTGATTGACTCAGATGGAAAGCAAGGATGATTGTGCACAGTGCACAATGATCTATGCCTGATATTGTGGAAATAAATTCAAGTTAAAAATGACCTCCCAATGCACTCAGGGCTCTGCTTTGCACCACCACTCATGCATCGTGACATCCTTAAACTTCTACCAGTAAAGTCAACATCAATATTACATCCATTTCTACAAAGCAACCATATAAACTTCATCTTTCTACACATGCTTTACTTTAAATCATGCATATAAATCCATCTACATGCACAGGCTGAATCTAAAAATTTGCAGATACTCAGCTGACATATTTTCATTGTCAAACTCAAGGAACTTAAAAACAAATCTAACGCCCCAACTCAAACAAGAATAAGAATGCAATACCCCAAGCTGGTTCCCAGCCTGGGGGTAGGTCTAACTGGCACAGTTCAGGGTCGGCGAAGTGCTGCGACTATGTCTGTGTAGCACTCCACCGGGGCTAATTAGGTGCACGTCCCAGCTAACTAGCCGCTTGCATTGCCGCTTAGATGTGTCTACACCGTTTCCGGATCTGGAAGCTAGTTTAGGGCTTTGTGCCACGTACTGCACAATATGGGTATCACTCAAGGCTGTACCTGTACCTTGGGGTTGCGACAAAGCATTGCTGAGCTCCGCTTGCCACCTTCCCTCCCTTCTTCTTACCTGAAGGAACGATCTCAAAGACAGTTCAGCAATAACTCGACAAGATTGCGGGGAACGGGCTGGAGGTGAGGGACCCTCAGGCATGACCTTCACTATGGTGCCTACGGAAGAGCCATGCTTGCCTGCCACATGGATGCTGCTCCACACAGCAGCCGTCTGTCCTTGTGGTAACGCCACGCAACTGACGTCAGGCGGTGCAGATGACCTGCAGTCCCTCCTAGGAGGGAACCAGTGTCACCTGCAACAACGCGGATGCGGGGAGTTTGTCACTTGCCCTACAACTGCATATAGCTCCACATTGCTGCAGAGGAAGCAGAACCCAACAGAGATGCTTCTAAGGTGCGTTTCAGATTCAGCCCCCCCACAAAGAGCTGAACAGGGAAGGAGGGATCTAGGAAGAAAAGGATCTAAATGAACAGAAAGCCCCCCGATGAGCAGTGGCCAAGCTCCTACCATTTCCCAACAACTCTATTGTTTCTCCAATGACTAAGGAGAAAAGGTCTAAGTGGTGCATATGGAGTTTGCCCCTGGAGATGGGGGAAGGGAAGGAAATTAAGGTACAAATATATAATTAGCTGCCTAATGTGAGGGACATAAAACATAGACATTTTTCATTTTGCCCCAGAGGTGACTGAGAACGTAGAACCTCTGGGTAAGAAATCAATGCAGAGACTGTCAGGTAAATACATATTGAAATAGAAGTGGGGGGTAAGTTAATAGTTCTATGAGGTCATATAATAAAGTCTATAGTTCTTTCATCAGCGCTGCGAACAATGCAGTTACTGTGTTTCTCCCCTGGTGTAATAGCAAAGACGGTTGCTAGACTCTGAAAATAAATTATGCCATGCTTTATTAAATGGTAAACAGCTGTTCCAGCCACAATACAGCACATGCTAATTGAAGAATGCCTTAAGCAGTCCTATAATAAAAGGCTTTTAAGAGTTGGAGAGGAAAAAAAAGCCAGCATCATGACAGACTTACTATCATGGGTTCCCTTAGTTAAAATTCAACACATGGGTCATTCAAGGTGAGAAGTATATTCTGGGAGAAGATCTACAGTAATGAACATTTAAGAATCATTAGCAGGCTCTTTCATGCCATGATGCTGTAGGCAAAGTCGTGCTTAGGTAGGAAGTACAGCCACAAGTTTCTCATCATGTTTCCATGTCTTGTTTTGCTAGGAGATATGTATCCAGGAATACAAAAAACGTGTGGGAAGAATTGCTTTTTCCGAGGTGGTGATCCCCAGCCCAGGAACCTCACGGCTCGTGGGAATCACCCTGGAGATTTTGGCAGAGAATGAGAGCTATGGTGCAAGCTGTAAAAGAGCATACGTATAACAGACTGAAGACGATATGTGGCGTCGTGAGCCCCAAACTGGCAACGTTTCCCGAGCAGGTGTATTGCTGTACCTCTGCAGAGCCCTGGCCCCTCATGCCAGCCTGGTTCTTTCGAGCTGAGGAGGTGCGCTGTGCCCAGCGGTTATCAAAGGGGCTATTAGGAATGCTGAGGTACGGTCATTTTTTTTACATTAAGAGGTTCATGGTGAAAGTCGGTAGGGAGCATGAGTCAATGTTTAGAGCAGGGAAAAGAAGTCTTCATCCCTGGTCCCTGCGCTACCTTGCTAAGTGGCCTTGTGTAAATATCCCCCCTTTGCACCTCAATTTTTCCATCTTTACTTTGCATTAAAAGGACAACAGGAAGCTTGGTGTGCAAAAGTCCCTGAAGAGCCCTAAATGATAGCTACTATGAAAAATATAAAGGTATTTATAGCAGCTACTCACTGATATAAGCATTTGCCCAAGAATGACATTCAGATATATGGTACTCGGATTACCAGACACCTGCTTTCTGGAAAATTGCTCACAGAGCTAAACTAGATGTGCGTGCGTGTGCATGTGTGTAAGCATGTGTGTAAAATAAAAATAGCAAAATACTTCCACAGGAGAGAATAATAAGGAAAAGAGTAATGTTTTCCCTGCTATACAACACAATAACTTCTCGTCCTGTGTTTGGAATTTGTCCTTTCCAAAAACCATTGTAAGATGAGTGCTGCATGGTGAGTAAGACGACTTTTTTTTTAATGTTTGCAATAAGCAAAATGCTTAGAAATTAGGAAAAAGGATGTGCGTCAATCCATTAGATGGCATGCAAATATTTCATTTCGCTCATACAAATCATATGATGTGCTTGCAAATTCATGCAACAAAGCGATGGTTTAATAGAACTGCTCTTCCTATAGAAATGGAAACAGGTAAAGTTTTCCTTCATTGGACTATGTGAGCATTTCCTTTATAAATAAAAGCCGCAGTATCTAAGGTATTTCCTTTGTTGTGTCACCTTTAGGACTTACTATTTGAAGTATTCCATTGAAATGGCTATGCTCCGCGCAGTGTTCAGAATTTTAAGTAAAACCTTAAACAGTTACAAATCAAAGCATCAGGGTACTTTGAAGAAGCACATACACTATATACATCGCATTCTGCATGCATATGCATTGCTGATATCTATATATCATCGACACATTCACAAAAACATTACAGCTTTGGGAAAAATATTTCAAGCAAAATATAAACATTAAAATGATGATTTAAAAATAATATAGTTTTCAAAACTCAGATTTCAGCATATTTAGGGCTTGTTCTAGAAGTATGCTTTCAAAATCTGTCAGATTCTGAGGCAAATCGCCATGACATCTTTCTGGCATTAACCCAGTTGTTTCGATAAATATTGCACTAAAATAAGAGGGTGCATTAATTAAATAATTACAAATAATTGATTTTTTCCCTCATGTATTTATTATATTGTTTAGGCTTTAAGGTATCGATATTTTTACACCTGCATCTGGTTTTATAGTTTCTTCCCCACTCCCTGTGATTTTTGTTCCTCTTCTAAAAAGAGTGCTTGAGGAAATTCTGTGCCAATGTCTCACTCAAATTTATAATTAATGTAGCAGAAAATTATATTTCTAATTAAATAAAACTGAGCATGAATTGAGGCAAATGCTAGAAGCATTATAAACAGTATAAAGTTAGGAGAGGAACAAAATCGCAAACAATGAGCAGGTAATGTAACTGCATATATTAGAAACATCTCAATTATTACATCCACAAAGGCAGAACCTAAAAAGCTGCATTTCATAAGAAGGTGTCATGTTGACATATATTGCTCATTAAAAAAGGTGCCGTTTGTATATGGGTTACTGTTCTTCATATGCATGAATACTGGTAACACATTGTGGGAAAGGAAAGCCCTTGAGATTTTGTGTAGTTTGAATATTTAATGTAACAATAGTTTGCTCCCTAATAAAGAAAGGAAAGAAATTTGGGAGACGAGGACATAAATTTGCCTATTTATTATTTTACGCCGACTGCAGCTGGGTATCGGCACCCCCTGTATACCTCTCCAGATCTGCCGTTAAAATTAGCGACTGCTCACAGTGGCTGCTCTTTAACCAAAACTGCAGAGACTACAAATGAAAAGCTCCCCCCCCCATCCCCTTTTTAAGCAGGAAATACCAAGCGGCGTATATAATATTCGTATATAATATATATATGTGTACTAACCTACTAGTTATCTCTGCTTACACGCCGGCTGTCAGGAAACTGTCAGCTGTAAAGGCGATAAGGTGGGCAGTTTAAAGAAGATACCAAAGCCTTAAGCTTCTTAATGTGCCACGAATCAATCCCATGAAAGCAAACAACTTGAAAAAGGGTTATATGTATTTAGGAAATCTCTCAGCTCCTCTCGCCTTTGCTGGAGCCGGAGCTCGCGCTAGAGTTTTCTCACCCTAATGACCCCTGAAGCGGCCCGGAGGGATTGTGAAACAAGGCCGTTACAGGAGGCAGCTTGCTAATTGAGAAGTTGATCGGGGGGAGAGGGATCCTGCTTTACCGCGTTAAGTGTCCAAATCAAGCATGACTAGATTGACGTCGCCAAATCGCTGTCTGGAGGCCACTCCAAGCCAGGAGCAGCAGGGCTTTTCACACCTGATAGGCCCCCGCTCTATCTACATCAAGTCGCATTAAGAAAGGGATGTATTACAGGAGTGGAGCCCGCGCCCCTTAAGAGCGCTGCCCGTGCCGGCTAATTGCCGCTCCCCAGCTCTCCTAAAAGTAGCAAACCTGCCGGGGCGTTGGAGGCACGCGTTGCCGGCTCCCGTCGCTCGGCCCACCTTCCTCTCCCCTCCGAAAAATCAGACAGGCGCTCTCGGTTCAGGGGGAGCAATTAGAAGAATTAATTCTTCGTTCCGTGCTGAACGGGCAGGCACAGAACTGCTCGGGAAAGGAGGGCGTTCGGGGGGCTACGTGCCATTGTTCGAAGCCATCCTGGCAGGGAGAGCTTTAGTGGTGCTTCGGCCTCCAGCCATTAACCCCCGAGAGCTCCCGGCCGGCCTGCGGGACGGGGAGGGTGTGAGCCTCCGCCGGGGAGAGAGAGACCCTGGGGCAGGGGGACTCGGAGCACAAAGCACCACAAAACGGTGAACTCCCCGGCTTTTCGACCACAGAGGGATGCCTAACTGCCTTTTACACCCCTGAAAATCCCCCTCGTCAGCAGTTTGATCAAGGTGATGGAGACAGTCTGGGATTTAATCCCACGGAGGACTAAAACTCAACAGTTCCTGCCCCACGGTCCTCAGCCTGCATCTGCTTTAAAGGAGGGCCAATCTTATTTTCCTATACCTCGGGAGATGCGGCCACGACGTGGTCAAGGCTCTCTTGTCAATTTATCTGTTATTTACGCAGAACAGGGGGCCTCCTGAACAGTTCCGAGGTAAAATTTAAACTTAGGAGGAAATATAGCAGGATGGGAGTAGTCAGCCTCTGAAATTCACAGTCACAGTCAAATACTTAGGAGGACATTTTAAAAGCATGAGTAAATTTTTTTGTAAATAGCACACGTTGTTACACGATGATACGAAAGCATGCCCCATAGTAGGACTGTCAAATCCAGACTTTATATCTCTTCCTATACTACTTATTTAGATCTAAAAAAGGACTGCACAAAGTCAGGGTGTAGCACAATAACATGATTTAGAGGAAAAACCATTGGGGAGAGACTACAAGGAATTATATGGATAATATTTCCATATTTGCTTTGAAATTGAACTAAAAACCTGAGATAGCTTTTGTTTTTCAGAAGAAAAACTAACCCCACCCCCCCCCCCCCCCATTTGCCACTTCTTTGCATAAACCCATTTTCCCCTCTGAAACTTGGAGAACCTTCTGTGAAAAATATCTATCCATGGCTTTAATAAGGCTTTAACATGGCTTTTTTGATAAAAGTATGAAGAGAGAGTAGTAGAGAAACAAATCTTAAAAGCATCAATAAAAATTATTACATGAGAAATGGCATCTATCTGTAGGCCATATATACTGTATATATTGTATTACACACCGACTATCACATATTTTTAAATGGGGGTCATCAAATTACATCTCTGGCATCACAACAGATGACCACAGAGATCAGGATGAAATCCTCCTCTACCTGCCATATCCCTAACCCCAGCAAATCTTGAACAGCTTGGCAAAAGTTGCCTCGCTCTGTTTTGCCACCCTCCCTCTGAAACTGGTTCCCTCACGTCTGTTGCCAGATACGAGATATGTCGGATTAAAACAGTATGGCAAATCCAGTGTTCTCAGGTATCACTCTGGAGAAGAGGAAATGGGAATTTTGTTTGGTTTCTGCCGCCGTTACGACTCTGAGCCACTGAAGATGAGCTGATATTACAGCTTATCCCTTGCCTGCCTGTTGCGGTGGTCAGCCACAGACAGCACGGCAGGCACTGCTGCAAGCACAGACAAGCTTAAGTGATGGGGAGCGATAAGAGCGCAGAATAGTGTGAATGAAGCAATCCTGTTCCACCTAGGCATGGGAGCAGGTGAATTTATCCTGCTCTGGACTATTTCTGTGATATTCCAGGGCTGCCTTGCTTTAGGAGTGACGCAAGGGAACAAGGGACTGATGAAGTTAAGGAGGTGTGTTTACTGCAACAGTTTCAGGGAGGGGGAAGAGGTAGTTCTGAATCAATCACAGTATTTAATGTACTCTGCCCAGCACAGCAGCCCCTTTGCTCTCCCTGTTGCACTGCTTATACGTGGCTAGCGCGTACATCTCCGCCTGTGTTTCTGGAGGAAAGTACACTTTGCCGTGCAAGCAGTGGGGGCGTCATTTTTAAAAACTAGTGCTGCTCAAATATAAACAAACAAGTGAGCCATGGGGAAGAAGGTACCCTTAGGAGGAGAGACATGGTTGGCTACAGGCATTTTCACGCCTTTCCTCCAAAACTGAGGTCACCCTGAGTTTGTGAGTGCATTTCCCCCTCCCTGGGGAAGCATTCTCTGCTGCAGGAGCAGCAGAACCCAGTCAGATCTGTCCTGGCACCTGTACCAGCTGCTGTTGCTCTAAGAGGTATCTCAAAAATATTTGACAGACACACCCTCAACCACCCATGACCTTAGAGCGAGAGAAGTCTGGCAACACTGTGGGGGTATCCTCTATTTTCTTGCACCTTTTGGAGGCCTTTGCGGTGGTGCAGAGATTTTAGATGCTGCCAAACCAAGAAGGAGCTACTACTGCTCCATGCCATTGCTGCCATCTATACTGCAGCACAGTTAAGCAGAGGATCATCGCATCTTCTATATCCCTGCTCCAATGTTGTAAACTACAAGTTCCAAAATAAAGCAACTAGAAAAATAGGAAGTGGTAACAATAACCGAGATGCCCACCTCAGCCTTTTCCATCTTGTTTCTACCAGCAAAACACAGGCCATTAGATAAAACGCTAACCTAAATTGCAGATCTTTTTTTTTCTTCCTCCTTACAACGGTTCATCCCTCTGTCTTCCTCTATTTCTACCTCATTCTATTAATTCTCCCTCTTTCCTATTGCTATTTCTTTTATTGTTACCTTTCTCTATTACCTCAGGCTTTTCCGTTTCTGCCAGGTCCATTCTTGCTGTATATCCTTACTGGCTCTCACTTGATACATTATATTCTTGTGTAGACCCTGACCCGGGTCATCATTCCACCCAGGTTTCAGGTCTCATCTTCCACTGGAGTTCATTTTTCTTCTAACTCCAGTTACATTTCAGAAATGAAACCTTTTGTAAACTGTAGTGAGGGGTTTCCAATGCTTCCAATCAGCTAGTTACCATCATTACTGAGAATTTAAAGAAATATTTGGCATGCGCCCCACGGCAACTTTAGAGCATCTTCCATTGATACATGGTCTACCTTGCCTGTCCCATCACCTGTGAAGTTAGATGGGAAGAGTTTTTCCACTAATGTAGATGTACCTCAGCAAGCCTAAATGCCTCCATGATCCAGACAAGACAGCCATACAGCTGGTGGGATCATCATGGCATCACAGAGCGTCACCCACATGCCCCTGGGCAGGGCGAACGGGGAAGAACATGCAACCCCTCATTAGCAGCAGCAGTAGTTGACACCTGAGCTCACTCCCTCCATCTGCTACCTACAGCAAGACAGCAGGAAATGATGCTGCTATCCCGGTAGCTTCTCCGTAGCTGAAGAGGTGAGTTTAAAGCCCCCACTAAGGACGATGCAATGGTAGATGAAGCACTGGAAGAGTCCTTCCCTCTCTTCATAGCCAGCTAGTGGGTGCAAGAACTGTGAGGGAGGGGATGAGGACAGGACCCCTTAAAAAGGAGCGCACCAAAAGCTTAATCATGAAGGCAGTAAGAATGGTTACAAGGACTATTACTGTTTATAATTACTGTTGTAACCGTCTACCCTACTGGACCCAGTATACGCGTAGATGCAGGCAGTACGCAACCAACTAGAGAAGGCCTGCGCTGCAGCAGGGCTTACCCCACATGGAATCAGTTCGTCCTCATCTCTTGAACAAAAAATTGTCAGATAAGTTGACCTTAGGACTTTTGGGGTATTACTCTGGATTCTGAGAAACAGACAGCCAAAATGCTCAGAGGTTTCCTATGTCCAAATTCTCTGGAAATCTAGCCCCAAGCTCTTCAGTTTGATGTGGCTCATTTTAGTACGAGAGGGTAGCTTGAGTTGAATCTGATTAAAAAAAAAGAAAATTATCCTCCTTACAGATATGCACATAAAGGCGAAAATAATAAGGCCAAAGCCCTTCATGCTACATTTTAATTGAAGCTGGAGAAGTATTAATCAGAGGCCAGGGAGACATTTCAGAACAATCAGTTACAGCACCAGGTATGAAGTATACCCAAGGCCAGCTCTGCACGGCAGGACAGACAGTGAGCCATGCAAACGAATGCCGTGGCAATAGCATGCACAAGCCCAGTCTACCCTGCTAGACCCAGCAGTCCACTAGCAGGGTACAGGTAGCTGCGGTCTGTATGCAACCACCGCTCGGCAGGGATTTTGTCACCTGCTGCCCCACACAAGCAAAGGCTACTTTTTCTCTGTGACTCTGCCCAAAAGTTTCATTAAGGGATTTTCCCACCATTCAATTACAAGTATTAAATTGACCTGAAATTATTGAGGGATTATTCGTACAGATAATGGCCACAAATTCTGCAATGTATACCCCATGTATCTGCTAGCAAACCCATAGGGTTGAGAGGTGCTATTTCTGACTGAGCTGTCCAAAAAAAGCTGCTCGTATAGAGAGTAATACTTCTAAACCCCATGTTTCTACATATTGGGTTTTTCGCTCATGGGAGACTGTTTTGTTATACTGATACAGTATATACCTATTAGGAATATTTTGCCGATATTGTATGTCAATATTCCTAGACATGCAAGTTTTCATTGTGTTGAATATTCCTTAGTTTTATGAAGAAAAGGTTGCAGACCTCAATGTGGATATGATTCATATCTCTGATTTCCTGGATCGGACGGTGTGTTACCACACTGTAAGAGTCTGCCAAGAAAAAAATACCTATGCAAAAATGTAACAAATGTCTCATAGCAGGGAGAAGTGCTTTTTCCTAATGAAAAAGCCTGCTTGTTTACTTAGCATTTTTTATTTTTATTTAGAGTGTTCCCACAGGCCTATTAAATTCCCCTACTCTTAAAAATAATTAAAGGCTATGTTAATTATCTAAGATATCTCAATTCATAGATTATAAAGTGTAGGAACTAAAAAAAAAACAGTCTGCAGCATATTGCAGTTACAGATATTTCCTGTAGATCATTGCTCTACAGTTCCATAGTCTTCTGTATTTTCTATTTATTTCCAAAACAGATGCTTCTTTTCAGCTTATTTTGATTCCAAACGGTTGTCCAAAGAACGGTTTCATATGACACCAAATAGTATTTTCATTTATTTACATAATCATGGCATCTATGAGCAGACCTAAAACTCAAGAATCAGCGAATACTTCAGAAAGTGCAGGACAGAAATTCACATTTGCAGATGAATTTGTTTCAACGGTGTAAATGGCTGTTTTATAATCACTGAATATTTGCAGACAGCTCAACTAAAATGCCTCCTGGCACAGACATTAGTTGAAACTAAATATTGTACACTATCCTTAGAATGATGTTTTTTTCTAACAAGAACTAAGCTTATGCATGGAAAATGATAGGTACCACTACCAGATCATCCAGATTAAAAAAAAAAAATTACAAAATATTATTTTATGTTGGGCAAAAGAATTCAATGTAAAATTTTGTGATATCTCATATTTAATCAACTAATTGTACATAGAATAGGAACTGGAACATATCTGAGTTTTCTGTCAAATTCGTCATCTACCAAGAACATTGGAAAAAGAAAGGGAAGAAGGAGAATCACAGATGAAGTTTATGATTAGTGTACTTACTGCTTTTATAGAAGGTGATCACACCTGATTTGAATAGCAGGGGAAAAAAACCCCAGTTTTATTCCTTGGGTGATTTTTTTCCCCACAGCATCTGCAACATTGTTAAGTTTCAGTGAGAGAGTACAGCATTTAAAGTTAGGCAAAACTCTGGCTCCTTGTGCCCAGCCTCCACCCCTGAACTAACTCTTTTAGACAGGCTTAGGAAGAAGAGGAAAGCTATCTTCCAGAAGAGAGAGGTATGGTAATAACCCTCTAAGTGATCACTTACAGTGCTAAACAAACAGACAGAAGTCATTCTGTGAGTCCTTTCTTTATGAAGCTGTAGCAGGAGTGACGGCGCAGAAGCGTTGCACGGGCCTCGTGCACTAATGAGAGTCGGTGGAAGCATTTCCTGGGGAGCCACAATTACAGCACTGATGGAAACACACGCGGGCCCCTGCAATATCACCTCCACACAAGTACTATCTGGTATATAAAATAGATTCACAGTAAGAGCTCCCTGCTTTATGAGGGAAAAAGCTTGTATTGCTATATCATATCACTACATCATAAGCATTTCTCCAATAAGTTGTATAAATTTTTAATCAAGCAAATACTCTTATTGAGCCCAGTAGGTTCACTTGTACTAGGAAGATTTGCAGGACTGGCACCAAATGAACTATAGTCATAATCCTCTCTCTTTTTCGTTTGCACACATGTGTGTAGAAGAGGAGTATATCTACATTATAGGAAAGAGAAAACATAAAAACGCATCTAAAATAGTTTTTAAATTTTTTTTTTCTTTGGTGCCTGCACAACAGATCATCCTTATCCACCAGTTCTGTTCTTGTTATTATAACCATGGGTCTTCTCTAGTGACTTGTCTGGCGTTACCATATCTTCTAACACCACCAGTTGTGCAGCTTTTTGCAATTCCTGCGCTACTTCAGACACTACTGTCATTTTCACTTCCTACATCTCCTCCATTAGGAGGCATGGTGAGGGCCCCACATGGGTCTCAGCAACGTGCCTGGCACTATTCAGGCACAGCACCATCGCTGAGAATTTGAGATCAAGGCACAGGACAATCACAGGTGAAATCAACAAAAATAGGGAAAGCACAAGTAAATGATTAAAAATAAAGAATTCTTCTGATTGGGGTGGTAAGCGCTGTGCACGGCACACCAGCAGCTTAATCATATGTAAGTTGTAGGGGGGGTTCTACAGCTGTCTTCCATGGTGGTTCTTAACCAACCTCTCCATTTTTGCCCTCCCAGCAATTCTTCAGTCTCTGGAAGTTAAAGATGTTGAAATATGTCAGGAATGTATGTTCACATGTTCTCCTCGGCTGTTGGTTTCAAGTGCATGTCCAATTTCACAATGAATCCATTTACCATCTTTTTTCCCCTCAGTACTTATTTGGGCTGTTTTCCAACGCTAGCTGGCAACTGTTCCCCATGGTAGAAGGGTTCAACAGCTGGCCACATGTCAGACTGCTAGGAAGTTTAATTGCTACTTCTAGGAAAGGGGCAGCTATTTTAAGTCAGACAGGTGGTCTTCCCAGTTCGAGGAAGAGGAGGTGACCGGTATTCCCAGTTCGAGGAAGAGGAGGTGACCATCAGTCTGTCATCTGTTGTTTTAAAGATGATTTCAGCCCAGAGCAAGTTCATTCTGAAACTGGTCACTGGGCAAAAAGAGAAGGCCAACCTAATGGAGCGACACAATGGTTTTTGTGTAATTTAGGCATTTTATCTGCATCACAAAAGCGTGCTATATTATTGCCAGATGAGCTCAAAACCTGTCCCTTCTACACTTTAGAAGAACATTATGCATGTTCAAATCAATAATTCTAATTTCTCTTTACTTGAGGTTTTACCCAAAAACACTGGTGTTCTGTGATTATACTTGAACCAGTACTTCATCTACAGTGATCACTACTATAAAAGGAAGCTCTTCCTAACGGGACTATTCATCCAAAAATGTATATGTATTTTTTAAATGAAAGTTTTTGTAAAAAATCTAAAAATTCACTGTTTGCACAGTGTGTGTGAGACAGAGAATAAAAAAACCCCTACAGTTAAAAATTATATTGAAATATTGAGTAATTATAATGCAGAGTGGAACACCCACACATTGCAGAATTCAGAACCTGCAAGTAAAATTGACTACGAAACCAAAATTGGCTTTGTTGACTTTTATCGCCCTAATCTGCGAGAAATGTAAAAAGCAAACAAAGAGTAAAAGTATTAATAGCAAAAAAAAAAAAACCCTGGATTTGAGGCTTATGTTTGTAATAAACAAATCCCTTGCAAATGTATTTCTTTACAGTCTGCAGTACAACTTAAATTTGGCACCACCTCTTTCAAACCCTGTTGAAATCTTGTGTAAAATGAATATTTATCTTCAATAATAATTTATTAACTTGAAGGTTTAACAAGTATTTAGGCCTTGATACCACAAAAATATGAGTGATGTCCACCCATTGCCATCACTTAATACATTATATGTGTAAAACCATCTCCAGGTTCAGAGTCCAGAATTCAGAAATCTTCAAAGGACAACTTCTACATGTGCCTTAAAGGGTACCTACGGGCTTGGAAGATTTTCGTGGGGGAAGGTAAACAATTAATTAATACCAATAGTAAGTGTTACATTATTGGCAGTCCTCAGGAATATGACTGTGTTATTGGGAAATTATTTCAGTTATTTTTTTCATTGTGGTGAATATATTAGTCTTACCATCAGCGTGGTAAAATGTTCTTTTAGTAGATGAAACGAGGCTATTACTTGGGGGAAGGGGAATAAGTGAGGAACAACAAAAAAAATTAAACCTCTCATTACTTTGATGGGAAAAAAGTGACTTTTTTCCCCGCTCTAATATGACCATTTGTTGTTTGTGATTTACTTGTACCTGATGATCAAGCATAGTTAATGAAAAATACACTATTTTCCTAGGTGATATTGGAGATTTTTCCTCATGTTTTTCCATATAAAATAAGAAGCATCTTAATAACTGTTCACTTTTGAAAAATGACTTAACATACATGTTCAATTGCTCTTTCATTTAAACCCTTCAATTCTCATCCCTGGGGAAGATTTTGGTTTGATGAACACAACAATAGCATGACATTCTGCAGGAATAAGGAGCAGCCCCAAAAAAGACCCTATCTCCTATTTTAAGTGTAAAAACAAGCAGCCATATCTTCAAGAGAGCTGGCCAGATTTTACAAAAGTCTCCAAATAAGGAGCTGGCCCTGGAGCACGCCGCCTGTTATATCTGCAAGCTCTGTGTGCATTAATACTGTTTACTCAATGTGAAAACCATACTTGTACGGCCAGGATAGCCACCCTGGTGCCGCCTTTACTAGACTGTCCGTGTGTTCCAACATCACCACACATAACCCAAACCCAAACCCAAACCCTGCTGGGGAGCACTCTTTCGAGCTCCGAGGGCTCAGACACACATATTCGTACACTTTACTGAATCTATCGCTTACCAGTATAACAGTGTTTATCTTCTGCACAAACCAAGTATTTTCCATTTACCTTTTAGTGTTTGAGAAGTTAAAGGTTCTTCACCAAGGAACAGAAGTTGTGATTTTGGTAATTAACTGCCCAAGGTAGGTACAAAAAAATGGCTTGTCGGTGCCCCATAGACTGACACAGATCATGAATTAGCAATTTGCAATTAGAAATTTGCAATGAAGACATGGGAAGGAGCAAATAAATTCTAGATCAAAATTATTGACTAATAATTTGACCACTATTAACTTAAAGCAAACGTCTGAAAACGTAACTGTACAAGGTTAGCCAGCCAAATACAATACAGTATTTGCTCACATCAGTAAACTGTTAATCTCAATATGTTTCTAAAACCAAAGAAAAATATAGAGGAATGCACAAACTGATTCAAATTAAGCAGGTCTCACTATTCATTTTATGAAAAGCACTGGGCGTGCCTTGCATCCAAAACAATTTGTTATGTACTCTAGTGCTACAGCGCTCCACAGCATAAGTAACTGTTTAAAAATCTGAAGCATTCCTAAAATGCTTCACTTAAACATTTCTGCAATAAAATCTTATTGAACTATTGCTTTTATTAATTTTTTACACACTAGAGACCAAGAGAGGCAAGTTTGATTTTTTTCTTTTCTCTTTTCTCCCTCCTATTTTTTTTTTAAACTTTACCTACTACTAGCAAATAAACTATCTCTCTTTTTTAATAAAACCATGGCCTTGAGTTTTGGCCCCTTAATAGTAGCCTACATGGTCGACTACCCTTGGTGTTAAATTTTCTTAAATTGTATTTCTGTCAGTATATCATTTTTTTAAGCAATGGACCCTATAATAGCAAGCTCTGTTCTGTCAGGAGTACATTTTAACAGCATGACACAAGTATTTTTCACTACAGGAGACAAACAATGATATGTATTACATGCAGTAAACATTGCCTTTGGTACATAGGGTTCTCTTAGCATTCATCTGTCTAAAATTTCATTGTGTCCTGCACGGGGAAAAAACCCTGCCTCTCATTAACTATTGCCGAGGGCTGTAGGTTTGTAAAGTGCCAACAATGCATTGTCACATTTCTCACAAAACAAGGGCTTGATTGAATATTACAAGAATGGTAGAAACCCAGCAAGGTGGATTAGGGGGTATTTTAATAGTAAAAACAAAATAACAAGCCTCTCGCTGAGCTGCTTAACTAACAATCTTGTACCCAATTTTTTTTTTCCTTAAAACAAGCCCCCTCTCCCCAAAACAAGCAGGAACAAGAACTTTATAAAATAAAGATGTTTTGCACTTAAAATAATAGGGTCCTGGGAAGAGGAGAAGAAAAATGGCAATTTTTCTGTGTGAAATGCACCCAACCCTGCAATTTTACATTACGAGGACTGCAACGGCAGCAGTTCCAAAATTCACAGTAAATTTACATAGGGGCTGCAGTTCAATAGTTAATCAGACTATTATACTCCTAGTTACTTGGAAAAACAAGTTTTCCTGTGCTGATGCACATGAAGTGCCCTTTAGCTGTGAGGGACCACCCCTGAGAATCTCTCTTCTGTGACATTTTTGCCATACATTATGTGGGTGTATACAACCTCAGGCGAGCCATCTGCAGCAGGGTCAACATCTCTTTTTGTGAATCGGTAGGTTGGGAGTGGATTTATAAAGAGCTCAATACTGGCACAATTCTCCTCCGATTTCAAAAATCAGCAGGAGAGTGGAACCTCATCGGCTTTGCTGAACTTGAACGTGACTTTCATCCAGCACCCTAAACTACAAGCACCATAAATGGGTAACGTGCAGAGAATTATTCACGAGAATAAAATCAAAGGACCCAAAATTATTCAGATGCAAAAGCAATGCATTATTTACTTGTTAATTGCTCCTTGTAAACAAATATGACTTTTTTCCCTCCTTTGGGATAGTATCATCATGGTCAGAAAAGAAAACAAGCAGGATTGACTTAATTTCGTAGAGAGTTTAGGTAAATTCACTGCTCCACAAAAACATCTTCTGTGGTAGGCAAATCACTCCCAAGATCTTAGTTATCTCTACTCTAAAAACCAGAACAGGACATTTTCTCAGCCTCAAGGGAACAGACACCTTGGGCAGCAAGACAGAAATAATGCAGTCCCAGGTCCAAAAGTAAGGCAAAACTTCCTCCCACAAAATGGGGAAAGGCTTTTTAGCTCCTAGGAATTATTGGAAAGGGATTATCACAAACACTGATTTAAAGAAAGATAAAAATATCTTGGTTAGATCTGGGCCCAAAGCAGAGAGGACTGCAGCACAAGGTAAAGCAGCAGTCTGTATACAGAGGATAAGGTTAAAGCAAACAACGGATGGAGCTGGGGAGGGACAGAAAGAATCAGGGAAGCAAGGTGACAAGACTTCTTAAAAGGCCATTACGGAAATTACCAGGGACTTCTACTTCCCGGGAATATTTTAAATTAACACACTGGCATACAAAACGTCCAGTGGATTGATCAGGAGAGACAGATACACAACTCTTTATCCTAGGCACATAGTTCATTTTGCATCTGATAACTGTTGGCTGTTGTCAGGGTTGTTTAATGGGTGGGGGGTTTAAAAGAAGAGAAATTTACAGCTGTTTCACAGAGCAGAGAAGAGATCATTTGCTCTACATAGCCTTCAAAAAGAAATATAGGGAGTAGCTGGCATTGGTAAATGCTGGGTTTCCTTGCCAAAGCCTGTAGCCTTATAAGATTCTCTATGCATCTCCTCAGCGGAGCTGAAGAAGGTTTGGCTAGAACAAAATTGCTTCTCACCAGCAACATCTGCTATAAGATCTGGAGATCTCTGTCATAACAAAGCCTGTTTTCAGATTCTAGCCCTCCTGTAGGTGCTGAGTGCCAGATGAAGGGGCTGGAACAGGATAAATGGGCTCTGCAGCCCCTGCATCCAACCGAGGGGGAATTGCTGTGAGAATGGGGGAATGAGACCATAAAGTCCCTTCCAAGGGCCCATCCTACAAACTCTGCTTTGGCAGAACCAAAGGAGGGTTCACAGCAGATGTTCTGGATAGACCGTCAACATTATGCGGAGCTCCTTTGGCAGCTGAAGCAGCACAGGGCTGCAAGGGTACAAAAATAACTTCAAGAATTTTAGGTTGAAATTTTGGCACTGGATGGGATTGCAATTGCTGGCCTTTTAACTGTTTCCTGAATAGTCTGCCTAGCCTCCAGTAGGACCTCTCTGGGGAGGTTCCCACCAGGGCTTCCCTTACCCTGACAGAAAGGAGCCGTATAACTGAAAAACCTAGGCTGGGAAGGAACAGAATGGACAGAGCAGAATGGTACTGGGCTATAAGAGGCCATCAGAAAAAAGCACTGCAGAGGCCGAAGGACAATCTGGTGCGCTGTCACGTCAACCAGCATTGCTTAGAGGACTACTGCCCAAAGCCTTCCAGGTGCACGGCTTGTCTTTGTTCGTCATGACCATTACGTGTCGGCTCTGCAGCCTGACCTCTCCCACCCCCTCACAACATGAGGGGGAGCATTTAGCTGCTCTGCTCTCTGCACAAAAAAAATTTAATGAAAGCCCAGGGTATTTATACAGGGCGATCCTACCAGGGGTGCTGAGAGTGTATCCATCTCCCCCTTTGCCGTGAAAGGGCACCTTCTTGAACAGGGGACAGTTGGCACACCTCCTGCAGAAGGCTTGCCTCCTTCTGTGTAGCCCGCCCTTGGAGGGTGCGTGCTATGTTATCCAGGAAGAGTCCCTTAAAACTGGAAAGCAGCCCTCTCTGTCATTAAAAAAAAAAACAAAAAAGGTAATAATCTGACCCATTTGCATTCCTTCATTTCTAAAGAATGCAATGTCAGGGCATCAGTAACAACTCTGTCTTTAACACAGCCGATCTGCAAGGGCTGCCAGGTAATTAGGTTGCTTGATTTCTTGAGACTACAGAAAAAGCCAGAAAGCCCACGGTGGGCGCTCGGACAGTAACTGCTACGTAACTCTATAAACGAAGATGCTCACTCATCTGTCCAGAGTCTTGTGTATCCATTCACTTCAACTCCGCTGACAGACACAGAAGGCCAGTCTAACTTCAGCATTCATAGGCGACATTGCTAGAAAAGGTTTCCCCCCCCACCACCACTTTTTACTATAGCAATTAAAGATTCACGCATTTGCTACAAAGCCTCTAAAGCAGGTGAAAAGTACTCATAAAACTAGATTTAAATCACCTCACCTTTAGTATATCATCCCAGACACTTCACAACTGCTGGAAAAGGTGTTGACTAATCCTAAATAAATGCATGCGAGGGTAAAAACAGAGGCAAATTTCACATGCCACTCACAGCTCTGTATCGGTGCAACAGCTTAATGTGCAACAAAGTCCTCAGCTACTGCTACCGCAAGACTTTAATATGTAGACTAAAGACAAAGCTGGGGAACTGCTCACCTTCCTTGTGTATCAAGCTAATAGCAATGGGAGAACAAGGAGGGGAAGGAAGAAACATGCTGGATCTTGCCATAGTCATTACTGTGTATCCCCCAGTGTCCTCAGACACATTACTCCTTTTCTCTAACACCTCACACTATACTTCCCCACTGCAAATTTTGGGTGAAGCCTTAATAAAGCTCTGACATCTATTGTTAAAACTCACAAACTAAAAATTCAGCAACTCAGTTTGTGTGACTTTTTGGAATCACTGCAGCAAGTCGTGAATGATGTATGAAATGAAAAATCCCTGCTCACTGCACACAATTCAGATAGTAAAATCTCCCTGGAGCATTAAAAAAAAGCACTTAAATGTGTCATTTTATTTTTGTCCTGTGCCCAGAAGACTCCCGCATCTCTCCCCAAGAACATGCAGACACCTCAGCTATCACCAGAGAACAAGAAAGCACACTTGGAGCTAAAGTAGATCAGTTCACACAGTGTTTCCAGGAAAAGATACAGGAACCTGGAGCAAACCAGACAGAATTATATTGGAGACATGTTCAAGCCTCTCTCCAAACACACTTTTTTTGGTCATTTTTTAAAGTAATATCTAATCTCATCAGCCTGACTTTAACTTGATTGACCTTTGGAGATTGCATTAAGGAAGAAACAACAGCATGCTCAATATAGTTAGGACCATGAGAGGAAACATTTGATACAAATATCATGTGTGCGACTAGACATCGTTTATGTTGGGACAAATAGAGCAACATGCTTTGACTTCAAGCCTTTATTCTTTCTAGCCCCTTTACCGGAACTTTTTCCCAGCCTGCCTTTTGGTGTTGACCTTTTAAATCTGGCAGAGCCAAACATCATGCTGACATAATTTAGCCATCATCTGACTCACTGCATGTGCTGCTTTCATCTGTTTTCTAGTGAGCACCTGTTGATATTTTTCATATCCTTATTATGGAGGAGCTAGTAGAATGTGATAGGACTTTTTTCTTGTGAGTTTTGGGGGGGGGGGGGGCGGCAAGAGGTTTGGCAACAGTGACGCAGAACACAGAGAAAGGTTGGGTTACTCCCAACAGGGATTTCTTCAATACCAAAACTTCTGCATGTGACAGGCAGCCTCTCTTCACGCACCTCCACTTCCAGAATGAGAGGATGTCCAGAATTAACCTTGCAGTAAAACCGCTCAGTTTGGAACACACAAACTGTCACTCTTTCCCAATCGCTAAAAGGTGGGGAGTTGTCCAGTTTGATGGTGTTCCCTTTGAGCACAAGGAGGATGGAAAATTGACAGCAAGACTGCAAGTCTACGGAAGAGTGATCTGCCCAGATGCAGCTGTCTTGGTGACTGCATTTAGTTTTAGGAACAGAAAGCAGGGGTCCCATCTAACGACAACTGATGTTGTCTTCTCTTGACAAGTTTTCTTAAATTTGCAATTTAATAATTTTTCCTCCCCAAATATTACTGATGAGGAAGGACAGTCGCCTACACCAGTGTCACGTTTCTGTCATCTTTGGCTTTCTGAAATTTCAGGCAAAGCAGAGAAAAAAGTGCAGCTGTTAACCCTTTTGCTTCTCTAGCTGATTCATATAAAAACTAGAGCCATACCTACTTCTGCTCCTCGTACACAGCAGAAGGAAGAAGGGACTACATTGTTCACCAAACACATGCCACTGAAGCAGGGGCAGACACAAGAATTTTGCAGTGCATCCTCCACCCATCAGCAGTAGTGCCTTCAACAAGCAGCACTGCAGTAAGGCTGAATTAGCAGTTACTGCTGTATGTTGGGTTGTTTGGGTTTGGGGTTTTTTTCTCCTGTAACAAAGCAAGAAGCAGACAGCAAATACACTGGTAATATCTGGTCCATTCGTCCTACCAGGAACATACCGTCTTTGGATGTCACCACCCAATCTGGAAAGCAAGGCACTGCTGGAATCTAATATAGCGCATGGGCTATGGAAGTGTGCTTTTCAATGCCTTTTCTCAACAGACAAGCACACTGGGTCCACGTTAGATTTGGTTCCACAAGAGGTCAGCTAGAGCTTAAGGATTCAAAGCAGCAGTGCTTAAAAGCAAGCATAAAGCAGTTCTTCAAAGTTTGGGAGGTAAGATGGTTGGTTCTCTACTGCCTTGCAGTGATAGTGGTTTCCAGGCTCACACTGACAAAAATCCCATCTTTGCACTTGGGCAAGATTTTCTGGGAAACTAAACATGCTTGAAATCATTTTCTCAATTTGTTTCCCTCCCCATGCCAATTTTATTTTCTTCTTTTTTTTGTTTGGGGCGGAAAAGGAATACTTGTCCCTATCCCAGCTTTTTGATGCTCTGCTAGAAGCAACACTATACTACTTATATAATATTGACATTATTGCACAAATAAGCCAAACATGAGGCATGTAGGAGTTGGTGATAAGAACAAACTTTTCCAAAAAGCACACCTTAAAACCAGAAGGATCGGCTTATGAGGAGAAAGAGCTGGACTTCAGAAGAAAAGGATTTGTGGTGGTTAAAATGAAAGCATCAGACAAAAAAAATTAGAGCGATTGTACATCTGCTAAAATAACCTTACACATATATTTATGCACACGCATATGTAAGATAGATAAGAATTACTTTTTCAACAGGCCATGAGGAAAACTGTTTATCTGCCAACATAGTAAGACTACATGATTAATAATAAGATTACTTAGGGTAGGTGGTTCCAGATTTATTTGTTCAGACACAGCTCCTATCAAGACTGATAATCTGACAAATTACAGTAAATTTTGCAAATATATAGTAGCTTTTATTCAGAGTAAACCTCAGAGGCCTTTTAAGTTTGTATAAGGAGGGAAAAGAACCGAATGAAAGCAATCATCTGCTTACCATAGCAGGAAGTTGTACTTCTTGTGCTCACCTTTGAACTATTCCAAGGCCAAATTGTTAAAGAACTTGTAATGGGCACTACCATCTACCCTATGCATTTCAGAAGTGCTCTCATAAAATATATATGTATATTTTACCTATAATTATCCAATGAGAACCTACTTAAAAGACACAAGGAATAGGGAGTAGTAGTAAGACATGTTAGGGCTATTACAGGAAAATGCTCAGGCTGTGTTGCACCTGGAGACGGAAAGTAATTGGGACCCTGACAGGGACACATCAGGGATTGTAAAGAAAGGCCTCAGAAAAGCACAGAAGACACCCATCGTTGGATGTGTGCTCATGAAGTAGTCATTTCTCTTTGTTTTGCTCGCTGACTCTTTTTACTAGCAGTTCACTCTGCATTATAACTGAATTAGGTAAGGAGGTGCTGGGGGAAGCGCTCTTGGCGAACTTCAGACTACAGCCAGGCTCATTAAAACCAGCACATTTGCTGCAATGTTTGCAGCATTTCCTCTAGGTTTTAAGATTGGTTTAATAAGTGAAATTCTGAGCAGAAAGAATATATTAATTTACTTTTTAGTGCTTCTTGCTATAAGTATTCAATGTCATGCTGGATTTTTTAAAATTATTTTTAATACTATATGGAGCATAAAAATGCATGAATTTAATATCTTAATCAAAATGAACACATCCTTCTAGAAGCCTGAAGCTTCTAAGTACACAGGACAGGTTCATTAGCACAATTTTGGAGCATGAAAGGAAAGTGAATTGAGAACCCAAGATTCACAAACATCAACACAAAATCCCAGGGCTTTTTAATAAAGTTTTGTCCCAGTTCCTACTGCTTGCTGACTCCCAGGAAAACTGTGGACAGCAGAGCCCATGAGCTGCTGATGGGTTGTAGAGACAAGCCTAGAGTGAAACCCTTAAATCATCCACCAGCAGTTTGATTTGGGGGTAGTAGCATGTAGGATTAGCATACAAATAACCATCCTTTCCATCTGAGAGAAACAGGGCAAGGTTGTTACAGGTGTCAAAACTTTGATTGACATCCTAGACATGGCAGCAAGGTGCCTGGCCAGGAGCAGAGTTGTGGGTTTGAGCTTTTCCTGGACCAGGGAGCGATGCCGTGCTGTGGGTAGGGGTAATTGCTGTACAGTATGTAGCACACGAAAAACAAGGACACAGCAGTTCAAGAGAGGTTTGCAGGCGAAGCCATTCCAATTTTAAATATTTGGCTTTACTAAGGCATGTTTCCAAATTAAGAGGCCCTATAGCTTTCAACAGGATTATTCAGGGTACATCAAGTCAAGCATATAGTATACAGTTGTAGGATTAGGGTTAATGTTATTTTAGTATAAAGTGTTCTTAAATGTATCAGATTACAAATTAAATAAGGAAGCCAACAAAAACTAGCGCAGAACAGCTCCTTACTGAGTCTGCCCTCCCCGTTCTTGACACTTTGTATAAGGCAGACACATTAGGCTTATAAAGATTTCTTTGCAAATTTGGGGGATTTTTTTGTAATCTCAAATCCTAGAAACTTCTGAATTCTGTGTAAAATCTGTTTAACACAAACTAGAAAGTGGAGAAATGCAATTTGTTTCTTTATGGGAAGATGAATTTTTAAGTTTTCTACTATCTAAAACAAACAAACAAACAAAATCTTAATTTTTAATGCTAATTTTGAGAAAGAATAGTAGCTCTGACGGTAACAGTCCTGACTTCAGGAAAACAAGATTTACGTAGAAGCGACCATAGTGACAGAAGATGAGAACTAAGACAGTAATTCACAGTGATTGCAATTGTTATTACCATCCCTAATCCGTAGCCTGTAACACATTTAAGCTATCACTACCTAGAAATCCTTCCTAAAATTCCTCTAAAAGACAAAACCAAGTTCAGTGATTGTTACTGGAACTATTTTTAGAAGTTGATCACCAATAATAAATACCTCCGTTTCTTAGAGCAGATGTATTTAAGGGGGAGTGTTAATTATTAAATCTGTATCTGCATCAACTTTTCTCTAATACATATTTCTCTTTAAGGTATCTGCAAAGAAATAACATTATAAAATAAAATAAACATAACATTTATTTTGTCCCATGATGGAACAATAATACTGTTCAATGCAGAGTTACAATAGAATAAATACTACTCACTAAGCTAGAACCTGAGACTCTGTGTATGCTGATATTTATGGCTTGGAAGCTTGTCTTGAACAAAAATCAGGTTTGATTCACAAGCATTTTGCACATTTTAGTATCAAGAGAGAAAAGTGATAACTCCTGTACATAAAGTCCAAAGGTTCAAGCTTTGTTCAAAACAAAGGTGTGATACGAAAGCAGTGATAAAAGAGCAAGGGGACATTTGCTACCTGGTGTAGTATAGCGTCTTCCTAATTAGTCCGATATATTGTCACTTACAGTATATCCAAATGTATAACTTGACTTACTCTCACTTACTCACTCACTCTCACCTCCCCCAAATGTAGAAAAGATACAATAAAATCCCTGATGTTCTCTGCTCTCGCCCCCCCAAAAAATAATTTTATCTTTGCATGTTGGGCAATTCTCACTTTCATCCACTATGTGCCAACATAAGACATTTTTGCAAAAGAAAAGATGAAAAGCTTAAATTCCAGTACTGCACTTCACTCAAGACCTGCAGGAGAATTTCCTGAGGAACATCATTCCGGAGCTGAACATACTCTTCTCTTTTATAAAAGCAGTGATTTTCTGCTAGTGAAAAGTTCCCTTATGCTGTCTTTTGTTATAAAATAGATAAACAGGGTTCACTCTAATCCCAGAGGAAAATATTTTGCAGTTAATAATCGAGGCCATTGCGCTTTTTGAAAAATAGGTGCTAAATACTCTCCAGTTGCTGGTAGCTGCAGTTCTGATGTGAGGCTGGAAGAGGGACTGAATTGTGAATCCATTATACCAGCACTCCATAATGACATTTTAGCACATGCTTAAATTAAGCCTGCAACTAAAGTAACCGACTGCCATGGGGCTATCAAGATGCTTAATTGTTAGCATAGATTTAAAGTCTGTCTTAATTGGGTTTAGAGAAGACAGGACCATATTGTGAGTGCCTGTATAACATGGGGTGCAGAATTCCACCATGATTTCTACATAAATACATGCATAAGTATCATACCAAGGAGATGTGCAGAGATGACATGAACATGGAGAGCCTGCGAGGTCTCTTAGCCATATATTGTTTCATTTTGATACATGGCTTGCTAAAGATCAAATTTGGCTGAACTTATCCTGCTGTTTGAGCAATTTATGTTCTCACTAGTATTTGGTCAAGATCTGATAGAACTTTTGCCAATTTTTGACCCAGGATATATTTCAGGGTTTTTGTTTTGAGTTTTTGGGGGCTTTTTTTTTTAATACCTTTCTAAATATTAGAAAGAAGCAGAAGCAGCAGTTTCTGTAAATCCAAATTTTAGTTATTTCTAGGCCATTACAGACTTTTTTTTTGGCCTGATCAGGTACAGCTAGCTCTTCCACCCATCGTTTTTCGGGAAGATAACAACTTGATAGATTCATACATGCATCTAAAAAAGCAGCACATTCTAGAGGTGACTTAAACAGCCTCTTCTCTTTTAAAATATGAATCTACTGATATCCATAGCCATTTTAAAAAATACCAGTCACATGCAATGAGACTCACGTGCCAAAGACTAATGATTTAGACTGTGCAAGAAGCAGCCTCAGGAAGGTGTGAAACAACAGTACCAGAATTATGTTACAGTTCCCTGTAACAAGGTGTAAAACATGTAAAGCTTTTTGACAATGTAGACTCATTGCTTCAGATATTTGTGTCTGAAAAACTTCAAAGATTCAAGAAAATTTTGATCAGGAAAAAGAAAAAAAAAAAAAAGCTTGTGACTTGCTTAGATTTATTTAAAAGGTCATCCATTATCACAGTAAAGAATCCATTGGGAAGTTAGCCATCACAAAAACAGTGTATTTACTAAGGTATACCCAAAATATGGATTCTTAAGGACAGCAATAGTTAAGACCAACTTCATTTAGAAGACATTTGAGTATTGCATACTGTGTATTTTGGTTTCCAAATTCATCATGAATATATTTAAATTCAGTGAGAAATTAAAAGAAAAAGCAATTCCTAAAGTCAGGAGGGCTGAAAGCATGTAACAATGTTGTCCATTTTGATGGCCAAGTCTCAATTATCTATTATGAAGTTTTACATGAAATTTCTATTTCCAGGTGAGCAGTATTTGAATTTTTCACTTTGTTCATGACTATACTGTTAGGAAAAACAGCCACGCTTGTTGCATATTATTCAAATATTCACATCAAGAAGGAATGCTATATATTATCTGGAACATTTGAAGAATATAGCAAATTAAACGTAACAAAATTCAGTAAGAAACTTTTTTTTTAATTACATAGTAGCGACTTGTTTTTCAGTTGTGGGTGAAATAGCCACAAAAAAAAAATTTTAACATTTCAAACAAATCAAATAATTTTTCTTTCTTTTTTTTTTTTTTAAAGGAACAGATATGTAGCAGAAATCAAAACTTCTTAAAGGCATCTCTGTGCTAGACGATAAGAGCTAAATATTCTTCTGCTACATTTTACACAGAGGCATTGTTTCACATAGGCTTTGGCTAAAAATGCAGAAAGTTTCCAATTAAGCCTTGGATGTCAAATCACATGTCATAATACAATTGATATTTACTCCCGAAGTAAATCTTTTTAATATGGGTATTATTTTAAACATATTTCATAAAAACACTAGTCATAAAGTCAAGTCTGAGGAAAATTCAGCAAGGAAGAAATCAAGAAACTTGCATTTCTTTTAAAAGAGGTTCTAGAAAATACTAAGCAGACCTATAGAATGGTTGTTGTTTCACCAAGAACGTTGTCCCACCCTCTGGCACTGCAGACATACCTACGCTGCCCCAAAATCACCAGTTTTATTAAGATTTATTGAGCTGCTATGTATTGACAAAATCTTTGTAGTAAAATAATTTTCCATCAAAATACACCGTACTGTAGAAAGGTAATCAAGAGCTATAGGACAGGCTTTAAGAGGCACTGCACTTTCATCTGAAAAGTCTCCTGAAATTCTTTGAACATTTCCAGGGGATTAATGAGGTATTTTGACAACACACGAGAAGCATCTGGTTTTCAAGAAGCCTTATAAGAGGGAACATTCACATTCTGGGAAATTAAACTGTGTATTTTAAGCCACTAAAAATAACACAATTATTAAAAATTTGGCAGCTCTGAAGAAAAATACCAGCAGATACGGGAAAACACATGGAACTACTGAAGAGCGTCAAACTTGAGTACACACATTTCACAGCATTTCAACATGACTTAAACACCAATTTTAACAGCTCAATTGAATGTTTCTTATTAAAAGCTATCACAGATGAACTAAAATAAGAACAAGCTAAACTAGCCAGAGTGTAGCTAAATCAAAGGCATTATTCCTTGCAAGTTGGGTGGATTAACTGTGCATATGTGCGTTACTTTCCTTGTAGTACATCCTTATCCCTTCAAAAACTGTTAAGGTGTTTTGAGGGTTTCAAAACCTTTGGCAATTAGTGGGAGAGAGAGTATTATTGCTTTTTTTTCCTCTTAAGACATGCTAAATGATACAATTAATGTAAATTTTGGAGAACATTCATCTCACACACAGCAAAATTAGTACAAGCAGACTGTTACACCTACCATTTTATATATATTTTAAAATATTTTTAGGGCCTATTCCTGCAAACTAGTACTCCCTTGAATACTTCAATGCATTGCAACAAGTGTGTTAGTGTATAAATAAGGGTTCAGTTCTGCAAAGCTTTAGTGAAGAAAGAGCTCTCTTAAGCCTCACTTCTGTAAATACCTCAATATTCCTGAAAACTCAGAGTTTAAATCTTTCAAGATCTACCCTTATTTAATCAAGCTGGGCAAGAAGCATACTGAGGTGTCATTTTGAAAACACCTTGTAACCCACTACCTGTGAAAATATCCATATAAAGTATTCATACATGCATGTAAGAGAGCTGGTATCTTAGGTGTTTGCAATACTTAATGTGCATTTTCCATGACATGAGAGAGTAATAGGATCTGCTAACCAATACCAGGCCACAAGACATTTTAAGTCTCTCTAAGTACTCCTACATAATAATTTTTTTAAATAATAATTGCATTTAGAGTGCAAGCAGTTGTACAGGAAAAAGCTGCTTCCTAAACTCTACTCTTTTCAGTCTGCACCCTTTCACAAGCTAAATATTTTACAGAGGCAGCATCTTTACAATGCTTATGGTTGAACACTCTACTTTTTGCAGTCATGTCTCATTATTTACAAGATCTCATGCAATATATGTATTTTAAAAACCTGGCTTGTCTCAGGTCTTCAAACCAGCAAGTGGGGAAGAAAAAAAAGCTAATGCAATCTGCCCTTTTCTTCAGGAATAGTGATCTACTCATCTTCATAGCTATTCAGTGGTACTTTTACAGTCTGCAGCACATTTACAAGCAAAATCAATACCAAGGCTGGGGGGGCAGGGGGTAGACTTTTGTGTCACCATCCCTGATAACGTTCTAGATGTGTTTAAGGGCAAAAATTCCACCCCAATATATTAGTTTTGTTAATCCTTTTCCTATGATCTGTTTGCCTGGCTAGGGAAATTATGCAAAAAGTAATAAAAGTTCTAATTCAATTTCCATGTTAAGAGATGGATTTGAAAAAAAATATAAATCAGAAACCACATTCTTTGTGTTTACTAAGAGATATGCACTCCAACATTTAGTGTCATGGAGCTGGAGTTAAAACCAGAAACGGTGAAGATAATTTAGCTGCATGAATGCCTGCTCTTCAGTAAAATGCTGCCAAAATTAAATAGGAATGAAACAGCACTTTGTAGTCATTGGTCGCTCAGCAGGGTTTGCGTAGTTAAAAACCTAAGTGAAAAGGGTGATTGACCTACATTGCTACTAGCTTAGCACAGCTGTACTTTCATATTTTCACTGCATCTGAGGAAGCTCATTATTTAATACAACTGAGTTACATGTAATTGTCGGTCTTTCATTTTACACTTTTAGGGGCCAGATATTAATCTCAAATGTGCAGCAGGCATTACTGTGCATCTGGAAATACCTGCGGCTGCCCATTTGCACGCGAGGCTAAGAGACAGGATTGCACATAGTTGCACCTGAAATTAGGAGGCTGGCCAGTGGTAGGAGGACCTCACAAATATGCAGAAATCAAATGAGCAGATGGAAGAGAAAGCAAATCCCTTGGCACCCCAAAGGCAAACGCTCTGCTGTTTCCCTATTGTTTTGAGCAGAAGCAGCCCAGAACGCACAACCAAAGAGCATTTCACACAACTCATACCTGCGGTTTAAATAAGTAATAACATTCCAGTTAACAACCAGTTTGACATGTTAACAGCCCAAGGGCTGTTAACATAACGACTGGTCATTAATGGCAGTAATGACAGATTTCAAAGGGAATATTGTGCTTGTAAATGGACATGCTGCCAGTCAGAAGAGAGGACAGAGCAGGATAGGCTGATACATTAAGATGTCACTGTACAGCTCTGGAGGGAAAAAGAAAAGGGAAAAAAAAACCTCCTTGCATATTTCACTTACTGTAAATGGACTTGAAATATTGGCGTAAACCTAAGTTCCTTAAATTAAGTCTTCACTTTCTAACCCAAGAGTGTATAAGCAGGAGACAGAAGCCTGCAGGGGAATTATACTCTGCATATCATTTTCACAGAGTGTGTTATTTCTAACATTGAGCCCTTTCTTTACCCAAGTCAGTTCTCATCCTCGTTAACAAAACAGAGTTCATTCCTGCTGTTGCCACCCTAATACCCTTGGTGTTGTACGCCACCTCTGAAACCACTGGAGTGACTTACATGAATCAGAGTCCAGGGTAAAGCCTCTCACACCCGAAGTATCTTCCGAGCTCATTACCTCATTAAAGATTTCTTCCATCCCCTCAATCCTCCCCAACCCGCAGAAAAAGGTTTAATACAGTAAAATTAACTAATTTGACCAAAGGAAAGAGCTAAACCAAAGCAGGTTTTGAAGTTCTGAAGATAACAGAGTATTTATAAAAAGCTCAGCAAAGCGGGTACATCAGGGCTCAAATGCAGAACAAGAGTGTGCATCAGGGCCGAGGGAGCATTTAGTTTTTTGGCAGGCATCTCTAAATGAGAGATACTGGAAGTATCTTTGCAAATAGCCAAAGACACAGTTTGCAGATTTAACCATGAACGTTAAAGCACCCAAACTGGTTACATTATTGCTTATAGCATCTGTAGAATGGCTGTCTTATTGAAAGACATAATGAACACAGAGAGACAAGTTAATAAGCAATTTTACTCTTTATAGTATCGTGCAAGCCACATATCCTCTAGAGGGCACCACATAAATTAATAGGAAGCTAGAACAGTTTTATATGTAGCAAAGACTCCCTTTATGGTTAAAAAGAAAAAAAAAAAATTAAGAGGATAGTTTGAAAGTGTAATCGAACCCTAATCTGATCATTAGTACAAAGTAATTTGTTCTTTAAATTCATATCAAGTGGGTTGCTAAATAGGAAAGCTTATTTGACTACAAAGCTAGAGAACATTTAACTAGTTTCTACATTAGCATTAAAAAGATCACTTTTATAGGTTCACTGCATAACTAAGTAGATAAGACGCAATGAGGCAAATGACTATCTGCAATTACCTTAAGTGCATCAGTTTGAAGTTTAGTGTAAATACCAAGTTTAAATCTATGCACTCACAAGAATCACTAAAAAAAGGCTCACGCCAAGATAGCTTCATTAAGACTTGATAAACCCAGAGACAAAAATCAGAAACATCTTAAAACTGATTATAGGATTTCTCATGTATGCTGGTTTCACTGGTGCAAAATATTGTGTATGACAAAATAACCGAAACACCAGTTTTGAATGTGGTCATGACAGATAAAAAATACAGTCTGCTTTCTCTGAATCACTTACTATGAATTTCAACAATCTGTTAGCAAAATATTTACTCCTGTTAGACCTTCAAAGACCAGGCAGCAGCAGTGTGTGTGTGCGCATCTGTGCTGGGGAAATGCTTTGCTCGTATCTCTACTACTAGATCGCTTTTGGTTTTGATTTTAAAACATTGGATCTGCTGCACTAGCACTTGGGAGATTCAGTAAGTTCAAAGTCTCCAGTAAATTTGGAACTCAGATCAAAGAGCCATAGCAGAGTTTTCTTATTCCTGCAGGCACTTGTTGTAGAAAGATTCTTAAAATGGGTTTTAATAATTAGGGTAAGTGTTACCTTCCCCCCAGAAGCTGTTCCGACCCCTCTCTATAGATACACTCTTTAAGATCGCAAGTGACCTCGGTTCTTGTACAACAATTCCCTTCTATTCAAACAGCTCCCTGCCAGTTTTTAAAAGAAAGGTTTTGTTACTACTTCTTTGGAAGCTTTAACACAATGGCCTTAAGATGCAGACTCTACGCTAAATTCCCAGCACTCTATCTTGCGTTCAGTTCAGTTTTAAGGGGTAGGAGAGCACTTTTACCAATAAGTAGTCCAAGCCCACGCCTGAAGAACCCCGATCTGCCTTGCAGCCCTAGCTCAACAGCTGCACGACGCATTTGAGAAGGCTTTTGATCCGCTCTAGAAAAAACAGGTTGTAACGTGGAGAGCCAGAGTACTAACAGTTGTTAATAACGCTTTAGTCTTGATTCCTGTTCCAACCTACCCATGCTGTACAACTCGGGAACTGATCGGTGTGTGGGAACCTCCTATTTGGTACCTGTGCTTAAACTGAACTTGTAAGTTAACGCGTTCAAAGAGAATTTTAATTTTTCCCCAAAGTATTACTGACTTGAATGTCCCTTTAAAAGGAAAAGGCTTCACTACAGGGGCAGGGGAGATATTCCCAGAAGTTCAGGTTAGCCTGGAGCAGCTAGTCTCATTAGGCCTGCTCTACAGGGAATGGAGGAAAGGTGCTCTTATAGGAAATAGGTGCTCTGAATCACCCCAGAGGAGCCTTTTCTCTCTATTTACTGTTGAGAGCCTAGGGAGACTAAACTTCCCGATTAAACTTAACTCCTGCAAAGCATCCCTATTTATTCACATACAACCTGCAGATAAACTAGCCTGGTGCTGCTCATCAGTACTTTGCTACGAGTTATACCTCAAAGACTTTTGAGAACGTAGGTCCACAAGCAGACAAGACGACAGAAAATCAGGTGATGATTAGCTATCTGTGAGAAGTGGCAACAGGTTACCGAGCATCCCACCCAGATCACCCAGTTAAACCAGGACCAGAGTGGATTTGAGCCTACTAGCTACATGGTTATTTAGCACGGGGAAGACAACTGGTCATCTTGGTCCAGCTTCTAACAGCTAAACGGTAACACTTGTAAAAGCTGCCACAAATGCCACAAATGAAATCCCTTGGCAAACTGAGAGGACGAAAATGGGCAAGCAAAGATGAGTGAAGCACTCCTGACAGAGTTCAAACCCTGCCCTGGAGCTGGTGAAAACCATGCGTGCAGGTTCAGGCCGCTACGCCTGGCCACCACCGTGCTGCTGGGGGGAGGAGGAGACCACCAGCTCCCCAGGAGCACGGTGCTGTGGGAGGCATGGGGGGGTCTACTCTCCTCCTCCTCTAAGCACAGGACCCCAGTATTAGCATCAGAAAACTGGCAGCCACCTGCACAACCTGGTTACGTGTGCTTTTTGATTCAGATTTTAGTCTTATCTCCACGCTTCAGTATTTGTTTTCTCACCCTCCACTTACACTCGGCCTTGCAGCCCTCAAGTACCGCTTATGCAATAGTGACTACATAGGAAGGACTGAACAGTTTTACCACGTTTGTCAGTGAACGTAGGAAGGACATGGCTTACCTCAGATAGTCTCTGCGACAAAGGATAAGGTTGGCTTTGGTGTACAAGGTAGAGCCCACCTCCCCAAGGCGACAGTCACAGCAGGCACATTTCAGGCAGTCTTCATGCCAATATTTGTCCAGGGCCTTTAGGAGATACCGGTCTTTAATCTTACGGTTGCAGCCAGCACAACCTTTCGGCTTGGTGTCTGGCTGGACTGAGAGCATTTGTATACCTGAAATACAACAAGACAAGAGAAGAGTGAAAATAGATATTCTCTTGAGTGCAAGTCTCACCCTTTTCTTCCTCCACCTCGCTGTCCCCCCCCACCCCCAGTTCATTAAAAAGGCAATCGTGTAGATAGGATGAAATAACCTAGATAGTCCACAGCAAGCTGAAAACAATGTTAAGATAAATTTGAGAGCAGAAACTTCCACTGCTCTAAGTTCCACAGCTTCTCTTTAACACCTCATTTACCTGGTCTCTTTGCTGAAAAGAAATAGGATTAAAAAATTAAAATGAAAAATTAAGACAGTTCATTTGAAAAGTCATCCACTTCTGCCCAAAGTATCCAATACTCAGCAACCAAAAATTTAAATAAACAGCATATCTATGATGGCAAACATAGCTAAATCTACATATTTGGACCTATTTGCACTATATTCATAAAATATAAAAGCAGTCCAGGTTCTAAAGAAGAAAAGACTGAAGCTGGGCAGGGGCCAGAGTTACAGGGCGGTTTGACATAGACATTTTTGTGCTGGTGGGGGGCTGTTTTGCTTTTTAGGATTTCAGTTCTTGTTAGACACATGAATGAAGCAACCAGATTTCCAGAGACTTCCGTACCAGCACCTCTAGTTACAACCTGCAGTGTAAGTATCTTCTGAAAAATCTGATTTTAAATAATCTGCACAAGGTCAGAGTGTTGCTAGTTTGTCAAGGGGAAAAAAGAAAAAAAAAAAAAACACAAAAAAACTCTTCCTCACTTTCCAATCCCAATCTTAGCCAGCAAGTAGTTTGGGACAAGGAGTACAGTACTGTCCATTAAGTATATATACATTTTGATGTAATAGCAGAGAGCATTTAAATAACAATTCAAGTGCTTGAACCACTGTTTAAGGGAGGCAACTGGTAAAAGCCGAACACAGTAGAGCAATGGTACGCAGAGCACCGCAGCCGGCTTCCAGAGATCCATACAAAAATCGATTGCCCTCGGTTTTACAGTAAGTGGGGAGAGAAGGTCACTGCCCCACAGTGCTTACAGACTGGTCTCTCTTGGTTAATCGCATGAACTGCCATCCCATTACACTCAGACCAATTCTCTGAAAGTCATTTCCTAGAATAAGCAAAATCATAGCCCTGTGGATGCTTTGTTGGACATCAAATAGGCACCAGAGAGAAAGAGAGAACGGACACGCAGTTCGATCGTGTTAGGTTGTCTCACTGTTTTAAAGCCAATCAGAGATGCAACTTTAAAAAAATCCTACTCATTAGAGCGCATCTGAATATTACAATGAGAATTTGTCAAGATTGGGAAACAAATGGTGTTGCCAACAAGCAAATAGTACCCCAAAATTCAGGGTATGACACCCTGTTACTATGCAGAGACTGGGAAAGGCCAAATAGAGTCTGGTAACAGAGAAAAGCAAATTCAAGAGCTCCTCATCCAGAATGCTCTACTAGCTAGCATTAAGCAAGCCTTACAGTCCCAGCTTCTATCAGCAGATCTTGGTTGGTGCTGTAACACACCACTACAGACAGGCAGGCTCTGGGAGCTAGGACGTCAACAAGCTGGGGTTTGGGTTTTTGTTTGGTTTGGTTTGTTTTTTAAAAACTTTTGTAAGGAAAACACAAAAATGAGTGTAATCTTTGAAGCAATGGTACAGTGTGCCTTTATGGATATTAGCTCTAACAAAGACAAGAGGTTAAATGCTATGCCAGCTGAGGTATCCCAGGGATCTCTATGCATATGTGTACGTGGAACATGTTGAATTTACGTGGACTGCAGCGACTGTATAGCCGGTTAAGTGACTTTCCAGGGTTACCAAGCTGAACTCCCAAGTTTCACCTGCAAAGCTGATCACTGAATTAAAAACAGTAATTCTTATTGTGACATATGAGCACAATGGCCTTGCTCTCCTTTTTGCAATACACTCTATTATGCATTTTGGAGCAATATATTTATCTGTTAAATTAGCCGTTCAGCGATATGCAGAGTTGTCCTAGTGGGCACCCTGAAGTACCACGGCAGTACTGCTGCCTAACATCTAAACCTCATAACAAAAGTGTAAGGTCTATATTTTTCTATCAATAAGTATAAAAAAAAAAGGCATTGCTGCTTTCCCATTACTCCCCAATCAATGCTACTCATAGCTCCTACACCACTTACGGACTCGTAAGATCTGTTTCTCGTTCAGAAGGGGGAGGATGAGATCCAGAGACCTGCACAGGGCTCCACAGTAAGTCTGTGGCACATCTGGGAACGAACACGCACATCTCGTCTTGAGCAAGCACTGTGAGACAAAGGCTGAGCCTTTACAGTGTCTTCAGTTGCCAGCTCACTCCCCTGAATCCAGGGTACATACATGAAGCAGCAAATAACATGGCTATAAATAAATTGCTAAAGCAGTGAAAACATCAGAGATTTTTGGTAAAGAACCTATACCAGACCGTAAGGGGAAGTCCTGCTGGAACTCTAATACCTTCCTTCACTTAGTTGAAAAACCTTAATCTGTAAAGTTGCATATCACAGTAGAGTATAAATATCTGCTAAGTGCCAACAACAGGCTTATCCCCAGCCCCTTTCTTCAGCCATGTAGAGGACAAATGCATAAAACTGGCCACAATTTGTATCAACTTCTTGGAACTCAGTAAAAAAGTTCAGAAGCATGAAAGGCTGTTCTAGGACTTTAATCTTTAGCTCGAGGAAAAGCAGGATAAACTAGGAGCTAACACAGTTAAAGGCTTTAAAGAAAAAAATCTTAATGTAAAAATTTTGTCGCCTGATAAGGAAGCGGGTTAGAGAGCGGAGGCTGACAGTCTCTGATCTGGGCTGATCTACTGTCCTGCGCCGTCTGAAGGGAACAAGGTGCCACAGAAACAAGGCTAAACAATTAATTATCTGAGCAAATTGCAGTAATCAAGCCAGATAATTCCTGAGATATATGCTGCAAACACAGGGTTATTGTATTACAAATAAAACCACAGCTTGCACAATCTTGCATGTACCCCTGCACAGTTTTTGAGATATTTGCTGCATCAGGAAAGTAGACAGAGCACTGTCATTCCTGTTTGTTAGCCCACACCCTCCTCATAGAAGCAAGTGAAAAGGGGCAGACACCCCATGGAAGTAGTGTTAGCAACCCTGCACGACTGTTTTCCTGAGGCTGAGAGAGAAGGTGGTGCTGACATCCCACTGGCAGCATCTTCAGATTAGGGATTCAATCTGCAGCAGCTTTTGGAGGTAAGGAATGCTTTTCTCCTCTGATAGACCTGATCTTTTCACACTTTACTTGCAATGATGCTGCTTCTATTTTAATCAAAGTTAAAAAAAATAATACCCAAACTACTGCTTCATTATAAAAAAAAGTTACTCTTTTCTTGAAGCGTAGAAAGGTTCTAGACAAAACAAAGCACAAAACAGCGCTCCAAGAAGAGTTTTACATATCTCCAAATTCTTTGCACATACCCTTTTCTTCACATGCCCTGGATTAAATCGCTTAATTTTGAAAACAGAATATTTTATTACTTTTTTCTGTATCGTATGAGCCACCTTAATGCAGATCACCTCACAGACCATCTCTCTTCCCTTTAACGTTCCCATAAGAACTCCAATGCAGTTATACTTTTCAGATACGCACTCGTGTATTTTTAGCTCTCTCTTAATTTGGCAGTAAGAATACCTGCAGCTTACTGTCAGCCAGCTTTTCACAGGCTGCAGTTTAAGTACCCATTTATTTCTTAGGACACAGGAAGGACCCTTTCAGAGGCTGACAGCACCCACAAAACCATCCAAACTGCTCGCCACTGAAATATCAGGGAGCGGCACACAGCACTGCTGCCTGGCTGCCCTTCTCCCCCAGGAAAGCAGAGTTTATGGAGTACTTCCAAAAAAACATACAATACCATAAGTGCTACACCCAGGCTGTAAAAAAGAAAAGAAAAAAAAAAATCAAACCAAGCTTTCCCTTCAGTTCTGCAGTCCTACCCATGCTCTGCATCACAGAGCAGATCTGTTCTCAGAACTGAGAAATTTCAGTGCCTAGTCTGTCACTGTCAAACAAACCCTTCTTATTTCACCCCAATATGCTTTCAAGGGCTTCCTCTATCCTTCCCTCCATTCCCTCCCTCCCTCCACGGTCCCCAAGATACTGCACATAAACTGCAGAGCTGTGTCAGGAACAAGACTTCTTCATCACCATCCATCACCTTTAGGATTTTTGAAGGGAGAACTTAATAACCTGATTTGCAGGTTTTTGGATTTCCCCTCGGTCTCCCCAAATAAGTTCGACGCAACTGACTCCCATCCCTGGTCATTGTTGTTATTGTGTGATGAAACACTGTCAAATGATTTGTAACTGTGATTTCAGGATAAAGAGGAAAGATTGCTTGAAAAAGCTAAATTAGGCTCCTGGAAGAAGGCAGAGAAACAAAAATCCATTCCACTCCAATCATTACCCTTCTCAAAAATCAAAGGGAATGAAGATTTGACATAATGAACTGTATTTTCTTAGTGATGTAGTAGCATCTGTAAGCAGGATTGGTCCCTGATGGTGCTGAGTGCGGCACAAGACCCACAGAACTCAGTTTCTGGTTTGTGGTACAGACAGTCTTTGAAAGGCATGTTAAGGGAGGAAGAGTTGGATGTTATTATGCACTGGATCACTTAAAAACTTTTAAAGACCACTCTCCTCCCCCCCTGCCTCCTTTGCAGAGGCATGCACACAGTTCTACCAAGGACAGTAGTATGTACAGAAAGGAAGGGAAGACTTGCCTCTGCTTTAAAAAAAAAAAAAAAAAATTAGTTTGGAGCAAATTAAGTATCAGTGCACTGGTCTTTAAAAGATAGCAAACTGACAGACAATATGTAGCCAACAAGAGAGTTAGAGTTCTAGTAGAAGATAAAAAGAATACTTTTCTGATGCTTTCCCACTTTGTAGCTTCATCCTAACAGCGTTCAGAGCTCCAATTATTCAGGACAATACACACGCAGACTTAAAAAAAAAAAGTTAGGGTTTCAGAAGCTAAGAAACATTTCAGAACTCGCATGTAGCACATCAGGAGTCGTAACTAGTTTTAGATTGGCATGTAAATTGTTCTGTGGAAAATTCTTATTGCCTCCGAGACCCTGCTATTCTGAGTTATTTGACAGTTTAAGGGAAATCATAATTAAAAAAAGAGACATAAATAATAGCCTGTGCAGTGTGGTGCACAGAAATAAGCAGAACCATTTCATTTAAACTCTGGTGAGCTTTTAATTGCCTGGATTGCATTGTGAACCAGCCTAACGGTTGATTGCCTCCATTATGCTCTCTTGTTCTGTGCCATTCATCCACACAGTCTCAGCTTCTGTAGTTAACACAACAAAGTAACCGCAACTCCCTAACACTCAGGTTTTTTTTAAAAAAAATGAAAGTAAGGATTTTAGTACTCTGAATATAGTCTCTTCTGCATACTTTTGAGTTAATTTTCCATGGTATATAACTAAACTTCACCTCCTGCCCCTTCTTCTACAGAGGAATCTGGGGGGGGGGTATTTTTTATTTGCTTTTCAATAAAGGAGGTGGGTTGGGAAGTGGAGGAAAAAAAAAAAGAAAAGAGGTTAGGTAAAAACTAAAAATGGGAATGCAGTCCCACAGCTAGGAGCAGTGATACAGATTAAAAGAATTTGGCCAACATGGCTAGTCGATTGCCAAGAGACACCAAACAAAAGATTTCTCCTCTTCTTTCCCCTTCTCTTTTTGAAAGCTAGATTGGGCCTAAAAGCTTGTTTCTCTCTGTTCAGTGGCCCAGAGCATCCCTGCAGGCTGTAGCCCCCTAAGGGACACCACAGCAAATAGATGTACCCGGATCGCAGGGACGGGAGCTGCTTAGCTATGTTCCTACCCCTGTCGTGTCCCCCCCACCTCTCTTCCCCCGGCCCCCCCACTCCCTCCCTCCTTTTTTAGAGCAGCGGTGCTGGGAACCAATTTGATTCCCTTTTTCTCCAATGCAGCTGCAAGGCTCAGAGATACTGACATTTTTCCACTCTTATCAGTTTAATTACAGTTACCATGGCAGCAAAGTGCTAGTGCTTGGCAAAGGCCAACAAGAGATTTGCAAGACTGAGTTCAATTTTGATGCAGCTCACATGCAAAATAAAAAAATAAATAAGAAACATACACTCTACAACAAAGAATCCCTTTTGGAGTTAGACGCTCGAGCCTTTTGTGCTAATTCCTTCTCAAGCATCCCAGGGATGGAGCGATGGGGAGCAGAGGGGAGAGGGAGGTGCGGGGAAAGCATGTGCCGATATTTGTTGCACCTACCAAGATTAATTGCTTTAAACAGCGGTCCTACACAGCTGTCCTAGGAAGCGGTATTTGGGGTCTCCTTAGAGCACACGCACACACAGACGCTCGCTACGCAACGCATTCAGGATCGAAGAGGAAAGAGAAGCACCCTCGTTTGCCCCCCCCCCCCCCCCCACCTTAAGGCGCACCGCTTCTGCTCGGTGCGCGCTAAACCAGGAGACCGCCGCCTTACCAAAACTTTTCTCCTTTTTCTGCATGAGTTGATTTACGGGCGCCTGGAGAGCTCCTTCTCATTGAAGCACCAAATCCCGGCAAAAGTAGCAAGTGCTTCCCCGGCTCGGGTCAAGTGAGCGGGAGCGCGGCGCGCCGCAGCCCGGCGGGCGCGGAGGCGGGGGGCGGCGGGCGGGGGGGGGCGGCACACCCCGAGCCGCCGGCCGCGCACGGCGATGGCGAGCGACAAAGCCACATGCTCCCCTAACTCTGCCCGTAAGCCTATAATCCCAGTGGTCTCTTAGCTTTGTTGTAACAAATGGGTTTGATTAAACTGTCACATGCGGCGTTAGCATACCACATCGTGCTCGGTATGAAGGGAGAAGGGGGGGGGGGGGTGGTGAAAAAGAGAGGAAAAAGAGAGAAGAGGATGGCAGACAGAAGTCCTGTTTCATAACGCCAGCCCGGCTGCCCTTCCCGCACGCCGGTCGAAGGGAGGCTGCGGGAGCGCGGACCCCGGGTGCGCCCCTGCCACCCCCGGCCCGCTCTGTCCCCCCCCCCGGGGCTCCCCGCCCCGGCGGCAGCCGCGCTCCTGCCTCCGCTCTGCCCAAAGGGTTAACCCTGCACCGAACCAGTTGCAAATTAAACTGCCGTACCGGGAGGCTTGTGGATTAAAGCCGGGGAGTGGGAAATTAACCGACTCCCTTGATAATTGAGAGCACGTTTCGAGAAGCTCTGGAAGGAGCAAGAATAATAACAACAATAATAACGGGGGGGGGGGGGGGCGTTTGCTGCAATTCATTATTAACTTTGACTGCTATTTCTCGAGACGTACAGTTGGATGGGTTTCGCTCAGCATCCTCCGCTTGCATGTATTTCATGTCTCATCATAAAAATAATGAAGCCTCACATGATTTAAACAAAACAGTCTCAGCAGAGCTGCAGCTCGAGTGAAAGTTGCAGTGCAGAGATGTGTGTGTGTGTGTGTATTGCAGCCCCGGCTTATGACTCAAAGGGAGAGAGGGAGAGAGGGAGAGAGAGAGTGTGATGCAGACACACATACACAAATGACCCAAAGCTTATGTACACAGTTGCCTCACTTACCTTCTCAATTAAGCGATAGAGAGGAGGCAGTTCAATAAGCACAGTGGCTGCTTTGTAGCTCTTCTCCTTGGGAAAGGTCAAAAAGAAGCATTGTTTGGGGAAAAAAAATAAAGAGGGGGTGGGAGAGATGGGGAGGGAGATCGCTATTCTTTAAGTTTAAAATAATGAGGTCCTCAAGGATCCGCCAAGTAATTGTGTTGACCGCATCCGAGCTACAGGTGTCCTCCTTTTAGTATCTTGCAGTCCAAGGCTGTCTGTCTCCGTCCTGGCTGAAGACAACTTACCTAAAGCAGCGTGTGAGGAGCCGAGTTGAATGAAGTCAGGGCTTTATCAGCTGCAAAATGCAATCCCTTACCAGCCAGACATAATACAGCAAAAGAAAAGGTCACTCAGTTATTACTGAGCCAGCAGAGCCCAGGCAGCTCTTCTGGAAGACCACAGAGAAGCAGCTCCCTTCCGATTTAAGGCTATTTACCTCTCTCCCCCTCCACCCACCCACCCACCCACCCTTCCTCTCCCTCTCCCCCCTCCCAACTCCCCCTTCCTCGCTCTCCCTCTCTCTTTCTCTCTCGTTCTGCAGCTCGCTCAAGTACAGCCGCCCTCGGAAAGTGCAAAGCAGCCAGGAGACAGATTGGGCTTTGTTGGTAATTTCCCATGGTGAAAATTTACAAGCCTGCAAGTGCAGTCAGCAAAACCACATGCATATGCTAGACACAAACACCAGGGACACACACACACGCACACACAAGTGACCTCTACTGAAGCGGCTCAGGATCACCTTCCCGGAGAGTGCTCCAGAAACAGACCCGGGGAAGCAGGGGAGCGTCGTCCCGCCGGCCCCCCCGCCCCCCAGCACTCCTCCCCAGATACTTTGCCTAAACAAAACAATGAGTTGCCTACGCAAAAAAAACAGGAGAAAAAACGGCAAGATACAGATCTCTCTATTAATGAGTAATGAGAAAAATCCCTGAAGGTGAAAACGCTGCCTCTCTCCGCGCTAGATCCGAGCTGCTCAGCAAGGAGTGGAAACTCCGGCGTGAAAGTTTCCCGCTCCCCGGCGCGGTCCCCGGCCGCCCGCCCGCCGCCGGCAGCGCGCCCCGGCCCCGGCCCCGCCGCACCCCGGGCACCGCTCGCCGCATGCCACCACCCTCACTGCACCGCTTCAGCTGAATGCTGAAGGAGGACAAGCCGTTTCCCCCCTACAGGAGCCTCGTGCCAGGAGCCGAAGACGGATCCTTATTCTCTACCTAGTGGTGGAGGGGGAAAAAATAACAGACACGGGGGTGTTAGAGGTGTTGAACACCCCTGACCAAGAGACAGACAGACATGCAAACACAGGAGAGAGAGAGAGCACGCTTTGATATTCAGTCACGCTCGCGGATGATTGTTTCTTCGTGTTTTCTAAGAAGGATGTTGAGCCTAGCCTACTGTAAATAAAGTTAAAAAAATCCAAAGCATCTTCCTCTAAGAGCCATCTGCAGTTGGA
>NC_068945.1:14122500-14167500 GCF_026419915.1 Harpia harpyja | reverse complement strand
CCTTCATTTTGAATTTAGTAATAATCTTTGATCTTTTAATCAGAACTTAGTGAATGGGTGTACGTTGTTCCACTGAAATCCCTTGTCTTTGCTTTTAAGCAATAAACACTAATTTTAGCACTACCCCTTCACAGGATGTTTGGCAAATACATTATGACCCTTTTAAAACTTGGATCAAGGGAACAGTTCACATGGAGCCCCACTGAAATCACTGGGATTTTGGGCAATGGATTGAGCAACATGTTGGATCAGGGCCATGTAGGAATTGCACAAACTGAAGGCACTCTCACAGAGAATTTAAAAAAAACCTCCAAGTTCGGTTGATCATAAAGAATATATTGCAAACATGGCCCTCAAAATACTAGTAGTACTAAAGAAATTGGTTTCTTTGCCAATAATAATTTTTTTACATTGCAGCTGATAGAGATTTTATTCAGCTCCTAAAAGGTTAAAATTTAGGTGCGGAAAAGAAGAACAGATAGGATAAAAAGCCCATCTGGCCTTAAAAAAAAAGAAATGTACCAATTTTTAACCCAGATTTGAAAACTGCCAAGTTATAATAAACACCTGAAAACCTGGGTTTATAATGGAAACTGCAAGTGACCCCTCATTGCAATGGAGCCTGGACAATAACAATTTACAGAGCAGCTGAACGTCATTCATAACCAAGAAGCAACAGTGTCAGTAAGAACGCGGTTCAAAGACTAACATAGCAACTGGCGAGATTTTCATAGGAAAAAAATTAAAATGTTGCCAGTTTTCTAAATGGCTTTTTCAGGCATATTGCAATCTCCTGCCACTCCCCGCTTCCCTCCCTTTGCCGATATCAAAATAGAGGCAGCTTATTCTTTCTAAGGCTAAATTCCACAAACTACAGTTTCAATCTCAACAAAGTAATCAGTGTAATGGTACGAGGGCCACAGCTACATGGCCCGGCCAGTCTAGAGACCGGCATCAAATTTCTCTTTTACAATTTCTTATATCCTTTGTCATGCTGTGCATTCTCTGCACATACTCTTTGAAAAACAAAACAAAAGGGCATCCATAAATAAAAAGTGGATCACTTACGTTCAATGTCCCCCGTCAAGTCCTAAACAGGAGACACACTGTGTGTAAGGAGAAAAAGGCATATAGTAGGAAACTTAAAATGCAGTGTGGCTCATTGTCTTTACGGAAACAACTCAGGATAAAGTTTGCCAAAGTACTTCAGAGGTTTAGGAATTAATCCTATTTTCAAAGGTCAGTTAAGAAATTACAGGTCCGTCCATCCACTTTCAATGAAATCTAGGCTCTGGAGGTCAACAGGAATACACAGAGAATGTGGAGTTAAAAAGCTCCGTAAGTCTCTATGGGATCTGGGTCTAGTTTGTCCATTTCCAAGGTTTGGCTTATTATTACAGAGGACCATTTCCAACTTGCAGTTCTTTTAAATGCTGAAGTAATGGGTATGTACCTTAAGTGTCTGTTTTGTCTCTAACTACATCTTGCCTTCAGCAACCTCCTTCCCAGCAAACATTAACAATTTCTGCCTTATTTTTCTTCTCTCTGAGTCTTTCCGAACCCTACCAGCGAGTGGAGCCCTCACCTCTGAATTAAGCAGGCAACAAGTCCCCATCCTTCAGTAAATTCAGGCTATCTTCTGTGCAGGATCAAGACTGGTATCTGCAAGTTTCATGGGCTCCTTAGCTGAGAAAATTTAGCTACCAACACCCAGTCTCAGAGTTTTACTAGAGATTAAGGGTTGGCGCGCACCAGCCGCCGGCTGGAACACAGGTGACAAAATGTAGGCCTCTGACAGACAGAAAGGGGATTTGAGGAACAACTTGGTGCCTAAGGCATTGCAGTTTGGGTGCCTACATCCCTCTGCAGGAAGCTGAGCACCGAGTCCCTCTGGGACTTGGTGGAAGCACTGAAACTCCCACCTCCATTCATGCCCCCTGCAGAAAGGAAACGGTGTGGGATTACTTACCCGTAAGGACAAATGGGGGCCAAAGATGAGGATTATGCTTGGAAGTTGCTTTTATGAAATATCCTGCAAGGGGACTGTCTTGGCACCATCTTTAGGGATATAATGCCACCTACTGAATAGCCACTAGTGCAGCCTGGAGCTCCCAAGCGTTCCCCAGGGGATGCACAGTTACGTACTGATCCAAGCCTGACCCTGCCTAACGTATGAGTTATGAGAAGATCAGAGCCCTAGAAAGTGGGATGGCTTTAGGCTATTTGCCAATAATTAGCTATATTTATTGATTCATTTCTGAAAATTACCATTTTTATAGGCACCTGGTACCCTAGCAGAGAAATAGCTATGTCTAATTTTCATCTTACTGTAGGGGGGACTCTATCCATCACCATGTACAACTCCTCCCATGGGGTCAGATACTTCATGAACAGTCAACAAGATCCTCCAGTAAGAGAACACGAGGAGTAGCAGAGTGAAGAACTCAGAATTAGAAAATCCCAAGGAAACAGTTAAGAACAAATGAAATTTATACAAGATTGGTCTATAACTTCGTAGAAATGTGCTGTAGCATAGTTCCAAAGTAAGAATGCACACTATTAGTACACCATGGAACAAGGTCTCATTCAGTTACTAAACATCCCATTTCTTCAGTTTTAGGCCTTACGCAAGATGGCACCTTCAAACCCTACGATTAGTACAAACCCATGTTTTGCTCTCCCCCCTCCCCATGATGTGCTTGCCTAAGTATGCAAGTCATTCACAAAGAAAGATTGATTCAGCAGTTCAAAATCCTTGTGAGAAAGGATTCACCCCATCTCAGAAAGCTAAAAGACTGACACTGCAACTTTCAACAGGGCCCATGCACTTTATGTATCTAACATTTTACAATTCTTTTTTAAATCTTTGGTATCTCGTGGTTCTTTATATGCTGAAAGCACAGTTCCCATTCATTTCAGGTGGGAGTATTTGGTACCTTTGCCAACCTAACCCCAGGTGCCTTGCATTAGGAATTCACAAACAAAGAGCACACAGTAACTGTAAAAAGGGATAAAAGAGATAAAATCCTATTTATTTTTCAACTATAAAAATTCAATAGTTTGACCAGAAGATTATCCTTGCTTTTGTTTCTGTGATACTGTGTGTTAATCACTTTACATCTCTTGTAAAAGGTGACGTACAGATCCTGTAGATGCTAGCTTTTTCCACCATATAGTTCAAATTTTTTCCCAAGGTAGGTTTCTCTCATGCAGTGAAGGAGGCAGGTGACTGTGTTATTAAAAGCAGCAGCATGATTTGTATTCATAAGGGAAGTGAATTGAAGTTGTATGTAAATGCAATAATACTGGTATTTCCTGTATGGAATACCAGTATACTTGGCTTTTCATCACAAATATTTTTAATGTAGCTCCACAACTGAAAAAAAAAAAAAAAGATAAAATAAAAAAGTCTACAATAGAGAATCACGTGGACTTTTAAGATTGCTTAAAGCACCCTCGAGTCTCTGGATCGTAGACCAGAACAGTGTTAGTGCCTCTGGCAGTTACATAGCCAGCAACCTGATGCCCACTTTCCTGATAGTTCCACTTGTTGAAAACAATGTGGGACTCCTACATTTTGTTTGTACCATTATCTTCCTTACGTTTTCTCTTATGTAGTCCTTTTCTGCTCCTCTTTGACTACTATCTTCTGCTTTAGCTCACCTAGCTGTCTCTTGGTGCTGATTTGCTATTTCACTTTCATGTCCTGCAGCTCTTCTCTCCCTTTTATTTTATTTTCTCCCCCTGAAACGCTGAGCTAAGGGGTGCAGCGGAGCTTTGAAGCCCCTCCTCGAAGAGCTTCCAGGGTGCCTAGGTGGGGATAGGTGAGAAGCACGGAGAGTTTGCTTTCAGGCCACGGGCATGGCCACGGGGCAGCCCAGGCAGACAGGAGGAGGAAGAACGGGGAAAGGATTAGAGCATTTAAGTGGCAGCTGAATCTTGGGAAAATAGAAAAGTTAAGCTCTGAAGTCTCTACTGATGCATATGAACCAGAATCCCTGGGAGGCTCTTAACTTTGCCAAATTTGGGCAGCTTTTCACAGGGATATAAGAATTCATATCCCTAGCATGAGGGCTATTTTTTTACGTGACCTTTTATATCCCACTCAAAAGAAAGGAGACAGTAGAGATTCGCAGTCAGGATTTTTTTTTTTTTAAACAATGGACAAAACAACATGTTTTTCTCCTAGTTCTTTGTTCTCAGAAATAGCTGAGCAGTTTTAACTGAAACTCAGAAAACAAAAGGGGAGGAAGGGAAGCCTGAGGCAGACTTCTGCTGTAGAAAATTTCAGTGCAGATTCTGAGACTCTGGCAAAACTAGAAATAACTGAAAACAGGACTTTATAATAGAGCACATTAGGTACCTTTAAATTATAGACACCCAGAAACTGGTGTGTAGAGCTGCGGCTGTTTCATTGTCTCCAGCCCTGAACCGGTGATCTCAAATAAGTGTCTCAACTTCTTAAGAGATCTGCTGGGTTCATAGCATTTTTTTGAAAGTGAGGCTGCTAGCTAAGGCACTTAGCTAAGAATTGATGTGTCGATTTTAGGCACACATTTAAAAAAATAAACTGGGGCTATGCACCCCAATAAGGTACGTAACAAGGACCCAAGCTGGTGAGCTGTCTTTCTGCTGAACCACCACCACTACTGCCTTTAGCAACCACATATATATCTGCAAGACTTCCCATCTGTTAACATCCACACCTTGGAGCGGCATGTGAGGGCTTTGTGTTTTGTGCTTACCATCAGTGTCCATTTTCCTGGGTGCAGATTGTGGAGCGTGCCCCTGCCACTGAATTTCGGAAAGTTTGCCTCCATTCAGACTTCTGAGAGGTGTATGTCTCTGGGTCTCATGGCACGATATATCAGAAAAATCTTCAGAAACCTGGAAGTTCACTGTCAGTCACATGTGAAGTTTGTGAAGCTACTCTGGAATTTTAAATGCCTTTTGCTCGGGAACAAATGGGACAGGTAAAACTGTGGAGCGATAATCAGAATAAGGTCACTGTATAAAGATCTGCTTGGAACATGAAATTTTAAGGAGAGCCTGTACGTGTTTGTTTGAAGAAGGGCTTCCGAGTAAGAGGTGGACAAAGTGTGGATTAAGGCCCACGTAAGGAAAAGGCTGTAATTCTAATATTAATTAGTTTCTGCATAATTAAATGTTACTCATTTTGAACAGTGGCTGTGAGCTCCCTCTGTCCTTGGCAAAGTTTGAAGTCTAATTTTATGGCTTTGACTCTTCGCTGGTGCACTGCAAGTATATATGAAGCAGTTATCCTTTTTTTTTTTTTTTTACTTTTCTCGATGTGAATGGTGCTCTGAAAGTGAGGCTAGTTATTTTTTTTATTGCAGGATGTTGGATGATGATTAGAGAAACAATTAATGCCTTTCATCACTAAAATATGTGAGAGCAAAGAATTGAAAACACTAGGAAACGTCCACCTTTCTTAGACTTTGATGTTCAGCATCTTGGCAGTCTGATACCAGTTTTGTGACTGTAGGTTATTAACAAAATGGGATTATTTCCAGAAGTTTATGAAAGGTTATACATTTTTAATTGTCTAGACTTTGCTAGGCCACCTTAAATTATGTTCTGACCGTGAAAGGTGGATTTTGTATTAGTCAGCTATGCCACACCTAGATATGAGGTATATGTAGCCATGTTAATTTGTTGAACCTGAGGTAGATTGACCTGTGAGCTAGTAATCTGGGCTTTGCACCCACTTTTATTCAGTGTCATATACAAATCAGTTAGCACAAGTGGCACAAACTCCAGTGACACCCAGCTCTTTATTTCATGTGATCCTAGTGAGTGTTTGAGACAAGTATGTGGAAGGCAGCAAAACAGTGAAGATTTAGCCCAGACAAGAGTGACAGTGGTGAGAGTAAGGCTGGGAGAAAGAAACAGAATATGTGTTGAGAAACCACCCAGAATCAGGGAGTCCAAGTTGTGCTCCTTTTAGTCTGCACCTCACAAAATGCCTTTGAGAGATCCTTGAAATAGGCTTCTCACAGGACATGGATTTGAACATTGCACTGATTTTCTCGGATCCTAGTCACACTGAAAAAATCTGAGCTGGTGCCCATCCCTAGCCAAAAGGTTTTCTTCAGTCTTCCATAGCTAAAAGGTGGCAGTTGTCTAAGACCTACTGTAGGCATCTGCACCTTTTTCACTTTGAGACTTAGATGTATGCCAAATGTGTACGACCTACACCTTAAAATGATTCGAACACTGATTCTGGTGCAGACTGTAACTATCTGTCTGCAGGATGTTATAACATACCTCTGCTCTTTGCGAGATACTTGCTGTTCAAAACTGAGTGAAAGTTATTGAAAATTATTTCAGCTGGTCCTTTTAACAAGCTATTTTGTAGGTATCTGTGTATTACCATAGATATCATCTGCAGAGATGCATAAATGATCGAGCTTTTCTCTTAATAGAAAGGAAATGGTGATAGGGGGTTTCCATGAAGGTTCTTTGATTTCAGAATTTATTCTCCCTGAGGTCCAAAATAGCCCAAATTTAACTTTCAGAACATGCTGCAGAGCTATTTTTTGCTGAGCTTTTGCTGAGGGTTGAAGAGCATGAGGCAAGCTGGGAATTTTTTTTGTGATTCTGGGTTGATTTGATTTATGTGGGCAGGGAGTTATTTGGACTGAGCAAGTAATTTTGTTTGTTATGAATATTTTTAATTAGTTATAAGCCCTCAAAACTTTGGGATAAAGACATTTTGTTTATACTTGGGAAAAAATGAATGAAATAGATTACATATTTAAGTCTTTTCTGTAATGATTTACTCTTCCTTGTAATTGTGTATAGTGAACAGATTATCTTTTATTTTCTGATTCAGTTTTCCTTTAAGTGTTGCTTCCCCTTTACTGGCACATCAGAGAAAATCCGTTGAATTTAACTGGGGTCTCCTTAGGCTCATGATCTTGCTTGCCAGGTCAGTTTTACAAAATTCTCTTACCTTTTCAGAAAAATGAAATGATTTGTGGTTTTGGCTGAAATAGTTCTGATCAGCCCTTCCAAATTCTGAGGGCTACTCCTTGGCACAGCAGCCTCGTAGCTCTAAGAGACCCAGCCCTTGGCAGGGAAGATGGAAAGATGGATGCTTATATCCTGAGTGACAGATTTGGCATGCTGCATGGCATGCCACATTCCCCAGAAACTTCAGATTTGTGAAATGCTGAATTAGTGGCTGCTTAGTGGAAAATGATCACAAAGTGATCACAGTTAATTCTGACACTTTTTTTAAGAAGAGGAAAAAGCACAAATTAACAGAATATATGAAGAATATGATGCTGTCCATCCATCTCTTTTTGCCAATGTGGGACTGTTCCCTACCAAGCATAATTCAGCGCTCTGGTTTAATGAATCAATGATACATCTATCATGAGTAAGTCTTATTGTCTCTTCCCCTTCCTCCATACAGTCAGCTTCTTTGCTTCTGCTCATCCCACTTAAATCATTTAAATCAAAACAAATATGAAAATATTTCCCTATAATTAGTATTTGTATTTAGCTTGCACTTCTTTCACCTTTCAGTTGTCATTAGTGTGTATAAAGATGAAAACAGAATAAAAGTTAATATTTGGGCTCATATGCCCACTTGTGCAATAGAGATATTGCTGGAAATGACTAACAGCTGTCTGGTGAAGTGGGTGTACATAGCATCCAGACTATAGGTGCTCATTTTTGTGTTTGTGTATGTGGGTGGGCTTTCTGGAAGCAACTAAATGACTTAGGAACTGGAATTCCTAAATTGAGCTTTTTTTTTGCAATTTTCTCACCCTACCTCTAATAGAGGCTGAACCCAAACCTCAAATGTTGGCATCCTTAAGCACTGGTAGCAGGGTGAGAAATTCAGATTGCTGCTTTGTCAGTTCAACCGCTATAGAAATTTAATGTATTTTTAAATTATATCTGTATTTGATATGTGACCTCAAACATTTAGGGCTTCTTTTTTGATTCTACTTATTCTGTACCTGGATTAGCTTTATTTCACCTTTGCAGACATCTGCGACTCAAATGTAAAAAGTCCCACAAATTGTCTGTGTGCAAAAAAATAGGCACAGGGCAGTTAAATCAAAGAGAACTAATTTGCAGAGAATCACATAAGGAAATTTATTCAGATAAGCTGGCAAGATTGTACGAGTAAACTTCCCAAGAATGGTTCTCTTAGGCCCCGTCCTTCAGGGTGAAATACTCATGTTTTAGGAAGCAGTTTAAAGAGATACTGCTTTTATTTTGGAGGGTAGTGGTGGAGGAAGAGAATATGAGAGTACAAAAATAATGAATTTACAGTGTAAGCTTATTCAGAAAAGAGTCATCTGCAGTTCCATCATACTAAATTTTATTATCTGACATTGGGGAGCAGCTTGTATTCTTTGTCAGTTGCTGTAGATGGGTTGGGCATAAAGTTCAGGAAAGGCTTCAAGTGTCTAAAATGTTGCCTCTTCCTTTTCAGCTCATTCAGATCAAAACTTGCTATTGGGAATGTTGTCAAGCCTTCTTCCCTGTGATTCCCTGAGAATTTTGGAATTGTGGCTTTTGCTGTGCCTTCACAAGCAGGCTGGGGCAGAGCTGAGACGAGCCATGTTGGGCAGAGCTCAGGTATTTGAGTTTCAGTTAGAAGAGGTTTTTTTATATTTGTGGGGTTTTTTTGGTTTTGGTTTTGGTTTGGTTTGGTTTTTCCCTGGGCCACTTCCTAAATGCCTTTGGATATTATAGAATGTGGGTATAATCCTGAGGAGATCCTATTTTGGATTATTTAATTCTCATAAAAACCCACAGAAAATATTAATGTGTGAACAAATATGCCATTACATTAAGTAGACACCTGTAGAAAGAATGTAAATGTATGAATTCATGTATATCATGTTAAACTTAATCTGAAATTAGGGCAGATCCTGCTAATGAGAGAAATGTCTTTCCCCCTCCATTGAGAATAGGAGCCTGATCTGACACATTTTCTTTTTTAAAAACACCAGGTCCAATTTATTTCCTGTGACAGAATAGAAAGGGACTCCATCAAATCTATCAGAATAAGCCATTTTTAAGAGCACATTTAAATAAATGGACTTCTGGATATTCTCTGAAAGAACAAGGGTGGAGAGAAAAAAAGGGGGGGTGATGATTGTAAAAGCATCTTATTATAGTTTTAATTTAGATGGGCTTTGGTGCTAATGATTCATTAGGTTATGCCCTTTAAATGGTCTTGTCTTGAAAATGCCAACATTTTGAAGCAGACTTGAATATATTTCTCAGACATCAGATCTTGCACTTGTTATTAAGATGGGCTTTTTATTTTTTTAATTTAAGAACATCTTGTAAATTATATATGCTGCAGAACTTTTGCAGTTTTGCTTTCTGCCTCTGGACTGACTGGGGGAGGTAGTAACACACTGAATTAATGTCTCTGTTTCATTACTTGGAGTAACGCTGTAGTGATGAGATATCTGCAAGGCTCGAAAAGATGAACACGAATTATCATTGCAAGTCCCAGCTACTTACAGAACACAGAGGAAAGCAGGAAAAGATTGGTATATGCAGGACTTTGAGGGATGTAGGGTAGAGGCTGATTTGTTACTATTCTTTCTTTAATTTCTGGTGTTTGCATGACAGCGTAAGTTAGCTTTTTTCCTTGTTGCCTTAATGTCAAGTCTCGTAGCAGTGTGAGGAAGGTGACTTAATGCCATTTGCTCCATTGCCTTGTCTTTTATATAGATTTTATATCTGTTGATGATTTTTTTTCAGTATCCCTGCAACACATGGGAGCTGTGGTCGCAGGACAGAACTGCACTGTGCTGAGCAATGCACAAATCCAGAGCAGCCGTGGAGGCAGGCAAAGGGGAGACAAAGGGAAAACGGAAGGGAAACCATCTCTGTACGTGGTAGTTTAGTGTTGAAGCATTTGATTTTTTGGGTGCCTTGGGAAGAGTTTAAAAGAAGGAAGGTAATTGGCATGGCTTTGTGGGTGTTTGCAGAGAACTCTTTCAAAACCTGTGATGTGCTATGAGAGAAAACATACACTGACAGTCTGGAAATGTGACAAGTAGCTTGTAAAGAATGACATCGTGACCTGATGGTGAAAGAGAAATCATAGGGTAGGGGAAAACAAATATGTCGTGTCTGATGCAGTAGAAAGGAGGAACCAGAGAGCACAGAGAGAGAAATTACATGGGCCCACCCTAAAACAGTAGACTTCAGATAATGGACTTCACAGCAGTGTTTTGCATGAATAAGGTTGCATAAGGTCAAGGCCAGAGGAAAGGCAGTTGTCATAACTGTGAAGTAATTGGTATGAATGTATAGAAAAGTGGATCTCAGGACTTGGAAGGAGTTTAAATGTGAGGGTCTAGAGCTCTAAGTCAAAGCTGACAACCGAGTTATTGACCAGACTGATAGGACCGTGGTTGTGTTTGCAGTGATTGATTGCAAAGGGAGGTGTTGAGTCTGCATTGGTGGTGAGACACCCACGAGAAGGAAACTGGCTCAGATCCTAACTCAGACAGGAGAGGAGGAGTCTGGAAAACAGAACTGGTGAATTTGTGAACTGCTCGGGTGGCTATGTTTGTTTAGAGAGGAGATTACTCAGAGGGAGAGCTTGCCTTCACTGGAATAAAACAAAAAAATCTAGGGTGAAAGGTCATCTGTATTGGATATTGAGTGGGAAAAAACCTGACACTGAAAAGTGAAAACTTTATAAAAAATTTCAATAAAGGTTTGAATCTGGAAAAATAGTCTAACAAGCTTAGACTGCTTGCTGAAAACACTTGCCATCATGATGGTAATTTCTCTAAATTCTTTAACAATGATCATAATTTAGGATGTGATCTCTTAAGCTGCTCTTCAGGAGTTTGACTGCCCAGACCCCCTGTGAAACTAAAAGCTTAAATGGTGTTGATAAAAATGAGATGGAGTAGAAAGTACAAGAATCACTTCCCCCTGCCTTTTTTTTCGAGAATAGGAAAATGGAACACCTCAATGAACAGGAGGGATTAAAGAGAAAAGGACATATTTATTTCAGGTGATGAATACAAAAATGCAATTAAGTTGTGATGTTAAACATTAAGAGGCTAGCTGAGATGACTAAAAACTAAATCAGACTATACATGCAAGATGAAATTAAAACTCATCATCATAGAACTTCATCCAAAAGTCTTTTCCAGAAAGATACTATTGAGAGTCAGGGCTGATTTTGCTGCAGTGAAGAAATTATTTAAATTTAACCTTTTCTTCTGATTATTATTTGTACATACTCCAAATGTATTCATAGCTTCACATAGCTTTTCTGCATCTCTGTTTCAGCATATGGATAACCTGTGAACTGATGACTGTGAGTTTGGTTTCAAGTTATTTCTATTTGGTTATGGCGTAGGAGCAAATTTTTGTTGGACAGATGATTGTAAGCTTTAGAATTAAATTTTCAGTCAAAATTTTCATAATTAAAATTTCTGATTTTTCTCTGTGCTAATATTTTGTGAGCATTTATCCTTAAAATGTCTTGTTAAAGTCCTTGTAGAAAGAGTTTATAAGGACTGGCTTTGCTGTCAAAGACATGCTAAGGAAGTTCAAACAAAAGTTTCCAAATAGATTTATCCTTTACTTGTTCATCTTCTGCCCTTAGCATGACACTTAGAAATCAGAAAGTACACATGAGTTAATGTCTTTTAGTTCTCTCTTTGGTAAAATATAATATTAGAGTTGAATGCTAGCAGCTGCTGGCTTTTCCTTTTAATCTCTTAATGAATATCACACAATCCCTTCACTTTTCCTTCTCCTTTTTGTCTACTGCTTTCCTTCCTTTGTACCCCCAAATCTTTTCTTCCACCTATTCAGTCCTGTCCTTATTTTCAGTGTTACATTAGCACTGAGTAAGAATAGATGCAATAATGCTGGTGAGGACTAGGCCTTTTGGCTTGCTTCTGCAAATAATTATTCTTCTGTGTGCCTAATTATTCTGCACATAATTCCATTTAAAGAGTAAATTTTGAAACTTCTGCAGTGCTTGGACTTTGGGAAACATACCTTGAGAGGGTATTTAGGATACTCAGTAGAGGATGGCCTTTTCAAAAGGTGGAGCAAAACTGGTTATAGCTAAAGATCAAACACCATTCTGCTGATTCAAAAGTACAGTAACCTTTAAAAAAACCCAACCCACATTAAAAACATCATCTGTAGGTTCACACTGTGTTACGAGCAGACTAGTTTCATTAAAGCAACAAGGTTGTTTCATTGACAATAAGCTCTCTCTTATGACATTGGTAGACCTCTTGCATGGTCTCTTGTTTTATTTGACATCTTGTTATGAAATATAGGTATCTAATGTAAGCCAATGAAGATGCTCCAAAGTATTCCTATGGGAGTGGTAGCTGACTACCAGGGTACTTTCGATACTGGGGGTTTTACTATATTAAACAGCTACAGTTACTTTACAGACCTCAGAAAATGCATGAAATGGCCTTTGCATTTATTTTACGCTTCTGGGAGCTGCATATTTGGAACTTTAGATATACTCATTGTATATGCTGTAATTATAATGATTGCACAATATAGAATTGTGAAGTGACTAAACATCAGAAGCAAAGGAGTCTATTAACATGCTCCTCCACAGAAATTGATAGATTTCAGAAACTTAGTAATGGAAGTTTGTTACGGTCTCTGCTAGCTCTTATTTAAAGACTGGAGCCCCGTAAGAGTGTGAGAGTACCAGTGCGATCAAGGAGTTAGTGATCCAAGTTGTATGAGGGAAACTTCTCATTAGAAAGTGAATCCTTTGTGATCATCAAAGTCAGGTTTTCCACAAGCATAAAGTGTTGACCTATTGTCACTGATTTCAGTGGGAATAAAGTTAGACTGCTTTTGAAAATGGAATCCATATTTTTAAATGTATTGAACGGTCCAGAATTAGTGCTGTTTCAGTAGTAGTAAACACTTGGCTTTTACATTTCCATAATGCCCCTATCAAGTACAGCATGCAATCAAGTCATTGCTAAACAGTGGTTCCTAACATATGGCCAGTCTCGGGAGGTAGCTCAAACATTAGCAATTAGCATGTTTTGTCACAATGTTATTTTCAGAGTGTACAGTTTAATTAAAATAGGTAGCAGTGAAACAGTCAGCTGTTTAAACATGAGAAAGATACCTCAGGATTTAAACTGGCTGAAGTTTATAATGGCATGCATTTTGACAAGTTTAGCTAGGAAACATTTCAGACGTGGTTAAATTATTTAGAAATGTAAGTCCCTGTGACTGTGAATTAATTAACTAGAGGGATTTTTGAAAGTTGCCCAGCTACCAAAAGTATTATTGCATAAACCAGTAGTTGGGTATGTCACTGTAATCTATCATGTATATTTAACCTATAGCAAAATGAATTCATTATCTTGTGATATTGCTAGGAATTTATATGCTTTCTTGATCATTGAGAATTAATTGGTTCTGTGACTCAGCTACCTGATCTGGGAAACAGAGTCTGAGTATGAGAAGTAGGGAACCTAAATCCATAGTTAGATAGCCAAATAAGTGGTCTGAGATTTTGCTTTTTGTGCCAACAGGAACCGGACTTGGATAAACGTGAATGTCTCAATAGTATAAGTCTGCACATAAAGTTCCACTTCATAAATGATATCTAGCCATAGATTTCTATGCATACACCTATACATCTACATATACGTAGGCATTTATGAATACAATTAATGAAACTTCATACCTAGAAAAAAAGCATAGGAATTTTAAGTTTACAGTGTTTTAGGGTTTTTTGGGGGAGGGAGTGTTGGGGAGAGTATTCTCAGTGGACAAGGATTTCCGATATGAAATTTACCAGCAGTGTAAATAACTATTCCCAGCACAACATTAGACCTAGAATTTAATGTCATAACACAAGCACTTCTCCCTTTTTTTTTGTGGACATTTTATTTTCCCACACCATGAACTTCTAAGGCTTGATTTTTCAGAAAAGAGCACCCACAGCTCCAGATGAAATCAGTGGGAGTATGGGGGCTTAACATTTCTGAAAATTGGGCTCATTTCTGTTCATAAAGTATTGGTTTCAAATAAATTTCTATACAGATATTTTTTAATAATTGGGACAGATTAAATTAAGGTTTTTTAGAAAGTCTCTGTTAGGCAGTGGTGAGCCTTTTAACAGAGGGAACAGAATCTGCTTGATATCTTCCCCATTTAAATTGTCACTTTCTTCCTCCCTATGCCTGATTATACAGCTATAAATTGAGTAAAAATTCCCATTTACCTAATTGGGTTATTGAATGTCAAGCCTGTTTGCTAAAGATTGTAAAAGATGAGGGTAATATTTGCATTAAAAAAATCCTCTCTTGCCTTTCCCTTGCTTTTCCCTTCTGCATTTGACCAGCTTCATGAAACAAGGGAAAAGATAGGAGCATCCTTCCCACTTTTTTACGGACAGTGAAAGTGTGACTGCATTTCCAAGAAGAAATTTTGCAAGGCTGGCCTGTGTCATGGGCAACAGTCTATTGCTGGAACAAGAGCATGGGTGAGGTTAAGGAGAGCCTGGGGTTGCTTGTCATGGGATGGGGAACTGCTGCTGCCTGCTTTTCTCTGTCTGGGTGTCCCATTAAGGACAAGGGTTGGATCAGCTTTTCCTGATTATTCTTCTTGGTTATTTGCACATCTTAAGCTGAACCAGCACAGCAGCATGAAGAGTAGTTACTGAAATTAATAAAGGTGTGTCCTGAATGTCGCCTCACACATAGCTTTTGCTGATTTCTTACAACTAAAGGGGCCATTATTGTCAAGCACACCTCAGCTGTGTCCCTGCAGTAAGGTTGGAGCAAGCCTATATAGCAGGAAACATGAATCTGCACATGTGTTTTGTTCTAATAGATGTACTTTTTAACCTGGAGATTTTATAGAAGTGCATATCTGTGTTTTTATAGCATCCACATGACCTTTGAGATAAAAAGAGGTCTTTTCTTTTAACTCCCAAGTTCACAACTGCTCTGATAGCTCCTTAGATAAAACAGTGATGACCGTGGTGTAAATGCTGATAGTTGCTATAGATAGATAGATAGACTGAACTTTAAAAATTCATCTCCTATCTGTCATCATACCCTACACTGGTAAGAAAATGCAATATTTAATATCATACTGTACTTTTTAAAATTCCTCAAGTCAACCTTTTTTGCTATTATATTGTAATTTTTTAATTTGTCGAGTTTAAGTGCCTCCATTTACATGTACCTCAGGAGAGCCTCATTTGTCCCTGAAAACTGGAGATGGATGCTCCAACTGAAAGCTGCACTGCAGGGTGACTCCTGCCCTTTGCTGCTCCTCGGCAGCCTGGGTCTCCCCATGGGCTGGGAGAAGGTGCCAGCTGAGGGTGGTCCATGCTGCCGGGCACTGCGCCCACGTCACTGAACCGCAAGGACAAGTGGTGGGAGTGCAGCGTGTGGTGGGAGGGTCGCACCGGGGACCTACTGACACACCTATGTAAGGGAAATGTGTACATGTGTGGGGGGAGTGCTAATAATTGTCTTTAAACTGGGAGAGTAAACATTAAGAACAGTTGCAGCTCCACTGGGCATCAACCTGAAGAGCTCTCAGCTGTTGTGGAGCTTCCAGACCAGTAGAGAAGTCCTTCTGCAATTAGATACCGGGCAGTGCTGGTGAGTGTGTGGGTTGGAAGCAGGGGGGCTCTGTGCCTACTTTTAGCAAAATAATTTGAACTGGCTGTCCTGTTCTTCCCTTTATATTGTCTCTTACTGTGACTAAGAGTGATTCTCTGGCTTTGTGTTTAAAAGTAATGTGATGGGAACTGTTGTGGTTTAACCCCAGTCAGCAACTAAGCACCACGCAGCTGCTCACTTACTCCCCCCCCGCCCCAAGTGGGATGGGGGAGAAAATCGGGAAAAGAAGCAAAACCCGTGGGTTGAGATAAGAACGGTTTAATAGAACAGAAAAGAAGAAACTAATAATGATAATGATAACACTAATAAAATGACAACAGCAATAATGAAAGGATTGGAATGTACAAATGATGCGCAGTGCAATTGCTCACCACCCGCTGACCGACACCCAGCCAGTCCCTGAGCTGCGATTCCCCGCCCCCACTTCCCCGTTCCTATACTAGATGGGACATCCCATGGTATGGAATACCCTGTTGGCCCCTCCAGCTTTCTCGCTGGCTGGGCACGAGAAACTGAAAAACCCTTGACATTAGTCTAAACACTACTTAGCAACAACTGAAAACATCAGTGTTATCAACATTCTTCGCATACTGAACTCAAAACATGGCACTGTACCAGCTACTAGGAAGACAGTTAACTCTATCCCAGCTGAAACTAGGACAGGAACACAGTAAACAAGGTGGAAGACCAGAGAAGACTTGGAGAATGAGATGCAAGCCATATTACACAGTCATTCAGTTAAAACATACGATAAAGGACAAGAAAACAAAACATTTCTACAAACAAGAGGAGTTACAGATACTGTAATTGGAACTAAGATGTTCCCTTACATGTCTTTGACATGTACATGTTGTGACGTACAATGACTTGTCTTTTGGCTGCTGGTGATGACTCTTTCATCCAGCAGCTGACTGCATCCACCATTTTTGCGTGTCTGTGTGTAGGGGATGCAGAAATTTCACAGTAGTTTTAGCCAACATCCTTTCTGTCTTAATCCCTTCCATTTACATATCCCATCCAACATAGTCAGCTTGAGCTGCTGCTGATCTCAAATCCACTAGCTCAATATATGGTTGCTCCCTAGAGAACTTGGCTTGCTCTTGGCCCTCTCCAAGGGCATTTTAGGGTAACTACATTCATACAGTGTTTCAACAAAATGGTACTGTTTCTTTCCTACAGCACCCTCATTACACTGTTTGCTTAGGTGAATTCCCTGCCAGTTTCAAGCTAGGGAAAACACTGTCATCAGAATACTATTTCTTGTATCATTGCAATGTAATTTATGACATTTGACCACTGTTCAAGACACCCCATGTAACCATGCTTTTACAAGAGGGAGAAAAGAGGCTTAGAGATGAAGTGATTTCTCCAAGCTCATGGCATAGCTCAGTGACAGAGATGAAGGTAGGGGCCAGGTCTCTTGGGAACTATTTGCATTTGTATTAGTGGTATATACTTTAGTGCTATATCTGTGAATGGTAATTGTGGATGAAGCTAGTACAATCATTGCTGTTGCTCGTGTGAGCCTAGAAGTATTTCACTGGCCAGTGGGGAAAGTTGTCATTTCATTGCCATGCTACAGAACCATGCTAGGGCCTAAAGCAATTTCTAGCCAGCCAGGTATTGCCTTCTGTTTAATGCTACAGGTATAGTGCGACCACTGCACAAAAGCAACAGCGAAACTGTTTACACTGAAAGGAGGTTAGACTAGGTCATGTATTATTTGTTGAATATAAGGAGCATACAGCATAGCCTGAATAACCTGAGTACTTCTGAACAGTGGAAGAGGATTGTTATCTAGCTGTGTGATACCTAAAATTGTACATGTTTGCCTCAAAAGGGCCTGTGCATGTTATTAATCTAAAAAACTACCTACCATGAAAGAAAAGTATCTTCTGTTGGATTGGATGCATAGAAACACTTGGACTATTAAGCACTTGGACTATTAAACACTTGGACTATTAATAATTTATTTTTAGTTAATATTTTAACCAAATTTCAAGGGCTGGAGGGGAACTGGTCTTTTTTCCCTTGTTCATGAGCATCCTTGACATAGTAAAGTAACGTTTATATTGCCCATTCATGCAAGTATTTGTCAAAATAATTTCTTATAACACTCTTATAGAGGAAAAAAGATGCGTGAAAAGTAACATCAAAGTGTTTTCAAATAGAATAAAAGTTTTATTTAAAATATATGCAAACAATAAAGCTGGCAAGAATGGTTCAGCCTTTATGATTTGCTCTAAGAGTGATCAGTGAAAGAAAAAGAGCATAGCTCTTAAAAATAATCCTTGGGTTTTTCATGCAGTTTAGAGGGCTTAAAATATATCTTCTATAAAGACTCCATGACAAATCTGATATTACTTGTACATAGAGACGATAAGCAAAAATCTGCTTATATTAAGGTGAAAATGTGGATATTGACTTCAAATTGGGCTTTTCTTGATGGTCTTTATTGGGATTTGAGTGAGCTGCTGCTCTAGCAGAGGCATTGTTGGCTCTTTTTAACGTGGATCCTTTTCCTGGTGTGCAGGAAAAGCTATTCCATTTAGAGGAGGACTTCAGTATTTCAAAATTTGACTTTTCTGTTGAGTATGTTTAAATCTTTTGTGGTAAGATTTGAAACGGAGCAGAAGGCCAGCGATGTGTCAGCCAACTATGCTGGTCCATCCAGGTTAGACTGATGGACTCTGGAAGAGGCATCTGGGTGAAGTTTTACAGCCAAAACTTTCACAGCTGAAAAAGGTTGATCAAAATTATTGCAGTATGAGGTAGACAGCAAAAGCTTACATGCATTCAACAATCAATTAGACCAATTCATGGAAAGAAAGTCCACACTGTCTATGAATTGTGGAGACACCACGCGTGTGGAAAGTGGGAGCTGGGACGCTATATCTAGGAAATATCACAAGTTCCTCTCCTTGACAGACTACTGGTGGACATGGGATACTGGACCAGATGGATATGGCCTGATATGGCCTTTTTTACATTTTTATGAAACATGTGTACTTTGCAATAGGTGTTATAATGTGCCAGTGTGAGTGTATGTAGGGCATGGAGGGCAGGAAGCTCACAAAAATTAAAACATCTCATATGGACACCTTTTCAACAAATAACTCTCAGATTAAAATAATGAATCACTTCTTTTGTTCCCTTATATTTCACTGAAAAACATGCACAAAAAGTTCAAGTTAAATGTTTCCGTTCATGTGGATTTCAAAGAATGTTATTTCTTCATTTTTGGGGATTGATGGCACACCATAAAATACAGTTGTTCATATGGTTTCCTTTGGGCCATGAGGACTTATGGCCTGTTTTGCCCTAGAGCTGTGGTGCCAAACAGCTGAAGGTGCAGAGGAACTGGGAAGGTGAAAAAGACCATCAGGAAAACAGTTATTCCAGTGATGGGGCTTTGCTGAGGAAAGCTGATGGCTTCCATCAGCTCTTTGCTGTGAAAATGGGCTGTCAGCAAAACGTTTCCATTTTGCCACACTGTTCCAATCATACTTGCTGTAAGTGACCTTTGGGGTGGTTGACTTCAAAAAGCCAGAAATATGCTGTGGAGTTGAGGGCATGCAACATGTCCTGATAAAATGGGATGGGAACAGTGGGGGCAGTCACTTCCAGTTTGTTTTTCTGAGACTCAGCTTTGGTATCAGCTTGCTGAGAAGGCAGGCATTACTGTATGGCTTAACATATATGTGTCTGGACTGTACCAAAATCAGTGTGCTTGGCTTCCTTATGTTTCTTGATTGCAAGAATTTACAGCGTTTAGTATAGGTGTATGATACTGGATGAAAATAGTCTACTTCCTGCTCCCCTGTGTACTTACATTTCTGTAAATGTATAAAAAAAATTACAAAAAAATGTATAAAAAAAATTTAAATACATTTTTACAGAGGTGAACAACTGACAAAACCCAAGTCATTTTACAAAGCAACTAACATGGATTTTAAAGGATAGTGCTATGCTCACTGGTGGTTATGGCCATGTTCCTGCCAACACTTACGCTCCCCTATTTTATCATAAGTCATAGCAGTTTTTAGGTTGTTGGTTTTTCTTTTTTTTTGGTACAGGCACAGCCTGAACTACTTTATCTTGTAAAGAAGAGTATTCAGATGTGATGTTCTGAGTGAACATAATTTTGGATGAAGTTCACTTTATTTTATTTTGTTTTATTTACTTTTCTTGGGACACATCCAGACCTGGTGAGTTATTAAAGAACAGGGTTATACCCACAGCTTCTCAAATAAGTAGCAAATCATCTAAGGCAGGTGAATTAATATGACAAAATTCCGATGGGTCGCAATGTAAATTAGATAACAGGATCTTGGTGTAGACATATAGCTCCTTGACACATTACCTAACCCAGAAAAAGGATTCCTACCGCCCTTGCCTTCTCCCCTTTTCCCCTTTGTGAAACAGCAGTATAACGCACGTTGTCTGAGCCATCAGGTTGGAGTGGTCACTTTTAATTTGCTTGAAGGCTTAGCTTTCAAAGCCCAGTGATGTGTCACAGCTAGTGGTACACTCTTGCCATAATGTACAGAGAGGTTTTGTCAAGATCAGATGGGAATGGCAATAATAGCAAATAAAAATCTAAATTAAGGAAGAGAGAGTAAATAAATTTTTAATCATACAAAATTTAATACTTATGTTAAGGAAAAGAATATTAAAAGTCATTTTATAGAGAGTGAATTTATATTGGAGCTGATTTTAAAGTTGTGCAGCTTTGAGTGATATGATAATCATGTATTTTTCTCCCCCCTCAGCTGTACTAGGGGATTGAAATTTATATACTCAATAACTAGAAAAGAATCATAAAGGATCAGGCTGGAGGAATCTGTCTCACTCCGTTTTTTCCTGTCACTCCCATAGCGATTTTAATATTTTTCTTATATCTCTGCTTATTTTCAGTGCCAAACATTGTTTTCAAATACAGTTGGCTTGGAAATGAGTACTTGAAGCTGCAAGCTTGTCGGCAAACTACCATGATTTCCAGGTACTACAATGAAATCTTTAGCTATAAAAAATATAAAATAAAAATAGGATGCCAGTCTCCTGCCAGCTGTAAATGCAACTAAATAGTCTTCTTGCGTGCTTTAATATTTTTAACTATTTTAAGCATTTGACTCTTGCTTTTTTTTGTCTTGGTACTAAGGGAAAATGGATTTGCAAAAGCTAACATAACAGCACATTTATTTCTTTCACCCTTTTCAGATAGGAATTAAAGACAGGATAGTCTGTTGAATAGACTGCCAGACTGAGAGTCAGAAAATAAGTTTCCTATTATCAATTCATTGAGAAAGTCTATTTGCTTTCCTATGCCTCAGTTTCCCATCTGTAAAATGAAGATAATGTAATTTATCATCCTGTGCAACATGCTTTGCAGTCTAGAGCTGCAAGATAGAGTGAAGTATTATGATGAAATATTTTGGGCAAAATACTGATGAGTTTTAATGATTTAATTTCTTGCTTGTTAATTTTTTTCATACTTGACTTTTGATGTACAAGCTGCTCTCCAATCTTTTCTGCGAGCTGTGGCTGGAGATGGCTGATGTATTGCGCTCCACACAGAAAATGAGGTGGGTTTTATATAAAAGCATTAAAGCCAAATGGTTACAGAGTTTCCCTTGAAAGTGTCAGTGAACCTTTTTCAGCTACCCACGGCAGAGGCAGGAAGGTAAACAGAGAATATAGATGTATTTTCAGAATTAGTTTGAAATAAGTGGAGAGATGATCCTTCCTATTTAAAAATGAGATAACTGGGGGAATAGAAAGATATAATGTCCCTTTCCAGTACTAAATGCCTGTCTTCTTTTAAAAAATCTTGGATTTATAGGCACCTCCCCACTTTTTTCATGCCTTTCTGCTTGACATGTTATGATGGCACACATTCAGTGTGGACATTTGCTTGAATGGGAGAGGTTTTTACCTTTGACATGGTCTGGAAGAATATGACAGCAAAGGCCAAAAATAAAAAATCTTCATGCTATTGCCCATGCGCTAACCACATATACACTCTCCAAGAAATTCACCCCAATTCAGTTTCAGATAGCTCACAAGAGTGAGTATTTACCTGTGTCTTTATCTGTCTCTCATCTTTGTTGTCTGACCTACACATTTAGAAGAAAATAGGGGTGAAGGTGAAGCTATTGCAACCTAGTTGAACCTGGTATAGGTAGTCCATGTGTTACTGTTGGTTTGTGAAATGATGTGGATGATGGCTGATATCAGTTTCAACAGCTACTTCATTGCCGGTGGATGCTTTTGCCATCCTGAATTTTCTGAATGGCTATTCTCCCTGGACAGCCTCCAGAGTCAAGGAGCTCTGGAGGGTCCACCAAAGGGTGAGCACCAGGTTTGCACTCCTGCTCTGAACCAGTCTCTGGGTACTGGCTCTAGAGATTGCCTGTGCACCCAGATTTACGTGATGTGAACTTCAGTATCAGTAATAATGATCTCTCTGTCCAGCATGTGCAATTCTAATACAATCGATGTGGTTTTTAGGCATAAAAATATATGATAGAAAATACATAAGCTAAAAATGGGTTTATAGTCAAAAGCCACTTACTTTATAGGAAGTTAGACCAGAAATGAGGAGGTACAAAATTCAGTCAGAATATTTGATGCATCTCTAAATTCACAGAGGCTATGAGATCAAATATCTTAACTTGAAGGACCCACAGATTTTCAGAAATAGGTATGAGCACTTACTGGACACTCCCGATAGTTCTTTGTGAAGCAATGTATGATGTCTGCACTGGAGACGTTTGTCAAGAGGGTTACCCTGTGTCATTTTGGAGGACCTGAGTGAATTAAAGTGCAGGGACTGCAGGGTAGATTAAAGCCACCTTTGTGTTAGCTGGCAGAAGGTGGTGGGTTTGGAAGGACTGGATGCGCTCCCTCTCCACCTCTGGGCTCTGAGATGTACCTGTTGCCATTAGGACTTTGGTATCTGTACCTTTTGCAGTAAAAGTGGGTGGAGCTCTACTTAGGTGGGAAGTGTTCCACAGTAACAAGTTGGCCAGCCAGGTGTACCAGGGGGGCTAAGATGGAGAGCAGAGAGGGAAACCATTGAGGCTATTCATGAGGCTATCTGTATAAAGCATTTAAATTTCTTTACCAATGCGGGGGGCAGTGTCTAAGCTGAATGAAAGAATGAATTCAGCTTAAAGGGAAAACATGATGCCCTCCATCCTTAATACTTTTAATAGAAGCAACAGATTTTGTACTTTGAAGACTTGCTTTCAGCAGTGTCTAAGGACAAGAGGCTTTAATCTTGTTAGATGGGGACTTGTCTGTTCTGCCTGTTGTTAAACAAGAAGCTTGAATATTTGGAGTTAAAAAGCTGAAGAAAGCTGCAAATCATAAATCCACTAAAGAGACTGAGAAATAATTTCTGAAAGATGGTCCTGGGCTAGGTCAGTTATTTCCACCTTTTGATATCAAGTCCCACTCCTATTGCATCCTTCTCACCTTTTGACTTCTCCCTGAACATGTGCTCTTGCATCACCTCTTGGCCACCTAACCACTACCCAGGCGCCCCCAGGAAACATTGCCTGCTCTCTGGGGTCGCCGCCAACTCCTTCTCTCCCTTTTTTCCTAACCCTAGGTTTAGGGTTACTTTCTCCTTGCCCCTCCAGTGCTTTATGGCTCTTTTCTGAGATGGTCCTACAAGAAGAGATCTGGCATAATTTATTGGCTTGTACTTTGAACCTGGGTTGTGCCTGGGCCTCACTTGTTGGGAGCCTGTATGCTAAAGCGCTGCAGTGTAAGTGTACTGTTTAGATAGTATGTTTGAATGTATGAAACAACAGAAAAGTTGAAAACCTATGATACAAGGAGTAATGAAAGATTTATTATGTTACAGGCTTGTTTAAAAGCTGTAGGGTTCATGGTACAATTTATTGTGCTTTTCAGTATGTACTATTTTTCTACTTGCATTCAGTTTTGTTCTGCTGAGATACAATTTGTCTTCTCTGTGAGCTAACTGCATGCTATTAATACCTACTCACCAGGATTTTCATAGGCTAACACTAAGATTTTAGCTCGCTGTAGCTTCTCTTTTGTCACATATTTCCCCCACAGCCCCCAAGCTCTGGCCTCTCCCTTAGGAAAGGATGATGCTGAGGCATGGGAATAACAAGTGTGTAGTAGTTGAGATATTTGTCTTCGCATCTCCTAACTGTTACACAATCAAATCTGTTAATTTTAGAGGAGAGTTAACTAATTGCTGTCAATGATTTCAGATTAATAGGAGGTGGTGAGTAAGTAAGTAGTAGCAGTAGTAGGATGTAAGTAAGTGGTACTAGCAGGATGTAATCCATACCCCAAAGAGCTCACATGGTACAAAAGTAGGAAGTGTATTTTACTATCGCCTTGCAGTCTCCGTTTTCATTGAGTTAGCACAAGCAGGGAGAAACCTGGGAGTTGTAACATTGCTATGAGTTCTGTAAACAAGAAAACACTTTTTTTTTCCTTCTTCTTGAGAAAGAAGTGGTTCTCAAACAGCTGCTAGTGCAGCACATTGCAAAACCATTTCCTTTCACTGGGCATGAAGTATCCACCCGCCACACTGAACTTCCTCTCAAGGTTACTCCTTGAATCAAGGACTCGTCTTGTCTTGTCCTTGACAGAGACATAGTCATCACATGTTACTGTATCATAAGTGTAGGGTTAGGGAAAAAAAGGCTCCTGTTTAACAACAGGCAGGACGGACAAGTCCACATCTAACAAGATTAAAGCCTCCTGTGCTTAGATACTGTTGAAAACAAGCCTTCAAAGACCTCTTCTTTTTTCTTCCCCAAGGGCATTGACTACTCCCAGTCAACTCCCTATCTGTTGGCAGTTTACTGCAGGGCTCCTGGTAAGAGTGAACCTTGAAAGAGCATTTGGATGAGCAGCAGTGGCTAAAGCTCACTGGGAAATGCCTGTGTTTGTGCTGTGGTCTCTGCTGCCTCAGCCGCATCAGGACAGGATGTGCACACAGCAGAGCCCAGAGGAAAAGCTAGAGTGAAGCGAACCAGGACATGCTGCTGCTGCACCATGCAGTAGCATGCCAGACTGACTCGGTGGGAAGCACTCTGGTAACTTTCAGCTTAGTGGAAAAGGTTTGCACATTTCTTTTATTGCGTTCTGAACTGGGATGAAGAAAAAATAACCCAGCTGAATTCCCAGAAAATGCTCAGTGACCACTTCAGCTAACTAACCCAGCAGTAAACCCTATGGCAAAAAGGCAAGAGAGAAGGGGGCAAGAAATGGCTGCAAGGTAAGCAGCAGGACGTGGGATTGATACGAGAAGAGTGAGCAATGCTGTGTCCAGTGAGATATAGGAGAAATATCTACAGGGCCAGAAATGTGCTGAAAGTGCATTTTGTGAAATGGGCCATGGACTATTTGATCACGAATGCTTTGGTTTTATACCTCAGGAGGCACATGTCAGTACTTGATCTGGACCCAGATGATTTTTTCAAGGGACAAGGTTCTCTTGGTGAATTCTTAGTACCTGGGATCTTTCCTCTGCAAGTCTTCTGCCCAGGTACTGACACAGCATTATTCTTTATCAAATCAGGGCTAACACTTCCACAGTGATAGAAATATAATTGCAGACCAGCTGAAAATTAATGTTATAGTCTTACAATCCATGTCACAATCCTGATGACATTTGTAGTACAATATTATAATGATGTGGAGGAGGGAATAATTTTAATGGTTGACCTTGGCATTCAAATAACATCTAATAGCTGCAGCTTTGCCCAGAAGATATGTATCAATGTTCAGTTTCCAGATGTGGATTTAGAATGTCCGAATTTAGTGCCTGCATAGAAAGTTTGGGTTTGTTCATCTGGTGGGGAAAATACAATTTTAATATTAAGATATGCATTTCTGTTCCAACTGCATTTTACAAGCTCCCAGCTTGAAAGTGAGAAGCTTCATACAGACTTCCACTCTCTCTCATGTTAAAATGAGAAAGGAGAAGGATTATGCACCCATACTGTTGAATTCAATAAACAGAAGAAGGGAAGTTGTCCTTGCAGAAAATAGAATTGTAAATCAATGAAAGAGTGATTAAGTGCAGAAGAAACAGAGCACTCAGTAGAGTTTGCACTAACCATGGAGGTTTAGTAGCACAGTCTCCCATCTCAAACACAACTGGGGTTTAGTTAAACAATACCCAGTGGCATAATGCCATGGATTAAAAAATGGCAAGTCATGCTCAAAACACGTCCAGAGCAGCCAAATTCCATTTTACAAAGGGAAAAGTCGAGGCACAGTAAAGGAAAAAACATTCTCAAGGAACTGCTTTGTCACCTAGGTCAAATAGGACTTGCTTTTAACTTAGCACGTCAGGCTGGTCTCTGAGTAGACCAATGGTCCTTCTTAGTACAGTGAATCCCTTCGAGGTCTGGATGAGGTGTAGTCAAAGACCTTGGACAAAAACTAGGGATTCACAAAGCCAACTCTGTATATACTAGTCTGACTAAGGAAGACCTAGAAAATACACATCAAGACGGACTGAGATAACTGTCCATGCCAAGAACAAAATATTGCCCATTCTGAGCCGATTTTGGTGCTTCCATATTATTTAGATGTGTAGTTTCAGTAGACAGCTGTCTGGGAAAGGTTGATAAAATGTTCTCTATATCAGATGTGTGTTAAAGCCAACACATTTAGCAATTCGTTTACTCCTGTTTCCAGTGGACTGACTTATGGGCAGAACTAGAGTGGAACTAAACTTGTTAGAAAATACCAACTGCCAGGTCTATAATAATGTTGTCGCTTCTTGTATACATATCCTCTGCAGTCAAAGAGGTGGGTCTACCAAGTGTCTGTCTTCACTGGCATGTAAAAACTTTGTATGGTTTTGCTTTGGTTTCCATTCTGGGTGCAAATCCTATTCTGAAATGTCACTGTGAGGGAGAAAAATCAGTTCAGGTTGTGTAATTTGTGAATACATCTGAGAGGTAGAGAATGCCACTGCAATTGAGAGAGAAAATGAAGGGTAGAACATTTATCATATGAAAGAAAATATTATTCTTTACCTGGACATGATGTCATATTCTCTCATGATACAGGAAAGAGCTAGGGAAATGCAAAATATCTGTAGCCACGAGGGCTTCAGAATTCCCTAAGGACAACTGTGAATAGATTTGTGTGATTAGTCATGCTCCATGTTTGGTTCAGTTTCAGTTTTAGTCCAAGATTGCGGACAATAGATGAAAGGCAAGACACAGATTGAGTGGTGAACACAAAGACAGCTGTCAAAGAAGGAGCTTCAGCTGAGAGTGGGGTGCAGACAAAATGGCCCTCAGGATGGCAGTGGGAATGGATCACAACAGCATACCTCCAGCACTGCCACCCAACCTTTTGTGACATCTCCTAAATGCTTTTTGGGTTTTCCTGTCTGGTGGAATGAAATCTATCTAATATTAAAAAGGAAATTAAGGATGTACCTTTTATCATAGGGTCCTTCTGGGATTAAGCTACTCTTTCCATTATTGCATACTCTTTCCCCTTTGAAACAGAACATATTAAGAATGCAAAGGAGCACAAATATAAAAGCAAAACATCGACAAGGAGCACAGAAACATTTCAGATACTTGTCTTACTCTTTTTCACTGGGAAGCATTTCTTATTCCTCAATAAATCTCCATTATTACTTTTTTTTAAGCTTCATTGCTAACCAATGACAAAAAATTTGTCTTATATGTCCCACCATTACACATTCCATTGACATAGGGACCAAGTGGCATTATCTGGAAAGGAGAGCTCACCGTCTAGATGATTTCAGCCAATCGGAGATGATGATATTGTATTACCAGTTTCATAATATAAATGAAAAAGATGGCCTTCATTTTGATGAAAGCTGTAAAGTAGCTATTGTGCTTGTTTTGTATTGCAAGGCCCAGATGTATTATTTATGCAATTTTCCTTTTGAAAGGAAAAACTGAAAGAGACTATTTCATTTTACAGCATTCAGTCAAAGCTATTGTCTCATGAATGTGAACATTCCTGCATTTTATCAGCTTTGAATGTAGAAGGCAACTCACAGATCACACATAGAAAGGATTTTTGAAAGTTTGAAAACTGCTTTTTAAAAAAGCTAGACCCTAATGACTCGAGATATTATTTGTGCGTGTGTGTAGGCTGAATCAACACTTAGCCTATCAGAATGTACACAGAGTAGCGTCTTTTTCAAGGTCTTAAACAGCTTTGATTGAATCTTCGTGTACATTAAATTGATAATGCAAGCAGCCTGTAACACACAATATTCATAACAATAGAATACATCTTCATTTGTAAATATACACTTATATGCCAAGTCAGCATCTATCCAGGGATCTCTAAGCCACTTATCAACATGACAGCAGCCTCATGTTATTGCTCTAATACAATAAATATTGCAGCTATTTCAAAGATGGGGAAACTGAGGCATGTAAATGTGAAGAGACTTGCATGGGGTTGTATGGTAAAGTGCTGATAGTGTGGAATAGGTTCTTGGCATCAGCCCATGAAACAGTCTGTGTCACATGGAGTCTCTCCCTTGGACCTGGTGATACTCATGTCTATGGAGAAGACAATTCTTGTAGAGAGACGTTGAGATTTTTGCCTGTCCTTGACACCAGTAGAAATTAGATGCTTGCCCTTGAACATCCATACAAAGAGGTTGGTTACTCCTTGGTAGAAGGCCACATTAAAGTTTAAATTGATATTCAACCTCTTCCCCTATGCACCTAATTAAAGGCTCACAGGCTTAGATATATCCTTTTCTTGCTTTTTTTTTTTTCCCTCCCCTAAAAAAACCCCCACTTTTAATACAATGCTTCTGAAACTTGCCAGAAAAAAAATACCTGGATGTTGCCATCCACCTTTTGCTGGACCCAATGTATTTCTCAATGCTCTTTCTTGTTTTCTGGGATAATGTAGAAATGTATATATAATATTTATATATATTTAAATGTTTGTTTTACCCACTGCCCTATCTTGGAATAAAAAATTAGTGGAACCACTCGTATCACCAATTAAGTTACACAATTAACTTCTGCTAAGGGAAGTAGATGACATTCATGAAAGTTAAATAGAAGTTATTAAATTAGAATAACAAAATAGAAATTGGATTTATATTTGCCATTTTCATACACTGGTAGATATTTCTGAGCACTAGTGTAAGAAATAAATTGTTTGTGTGGATGTTCCTGGGCAAAGTCCATGACCATAACCAAAATCAAATGCATGGTAAGATTAATTTCAGCTGGGTGTAGAGGTACTGAAGCTGCTGTTTAGAACAAAAGCCACTATATCTATTCAGATTAAGAGACACCAACAGTAGCAACATTGCAATCTTCACCACATTTGCAGAGGGTCACCATCCATTGTTTTCTTCTCTACAGTCCCTGCCATATTTGGCTTCCCGGGAAGGTAAGTAAATATATTGTATTTAGAAATACTTAGGGGCTGTACCCAGGGAAAACATCTGGTAACATTCTCCTACAGTTTGTGTATGCTATAACAAAAATCAAACAAAATAGGTTTACACTGAAATATGGGGCCAGTTCTGTGCTGATCTGGTACAGACATGAAAATGAATACTTGTCATGTAATCAAATGGAACAAATAAAGAAGAAGAAAAATTCTGATTCATGGATTGTAGTGCTAATGTTAGATTATAGTCGTCTGTCAGCTGTAAGTACTGGCACTTAATACTCTGGATACTTACTGTTCTTAACTGCCTCAATTTGTATTTAAAGGTGGTTTTTTGGTGATCATTCTTGCCATGGGAATTCACTTGCTCATATATCCACAAAGTGAACACACAGTGAGTGATAATGGAGTGAATGTGATCTTTTTAGAAGTTCAGATAAATGCCCATCTGTTTTTTTTATGATTCACCTTCATACATCTTTTAGTGATGGCATAAACAAATCTACTGTTTCCATTCCTGTGTCTCTAGCAGTGATGAGAAATACAGGCTGTAGGAACTGGAATTATCTTGATGGAACAGCCTTTCTTAAAATCTCAGTCTGGATTAATCATACTAGTTGTATTTATATTCCTTGAGTTATAGAAATTTAATATTTTGCTTTTGTCACAGGTATTTCTAGCATTTTTCAGGGTTAGCGTGCCACTGAAATGATCACAAGTCTTTTACTTTGGGTAGTGGATAAAAAGATATACCAAAAAATAAAACTGTTGGCATACAGTGTAAATTGCTGTGGACTAGCAATTTAGCAACAGATTTGGGCAACAGGTATTGCTCTTTTGCCAACATTCCTGTCATTGTCTGAAGCAGTTGGCTTCAATTTTATACTCAGTTTTTCAGTCTGTAAAACAGAGATCATATATTTATTCATGAAAACAAAAAAAGTTATTCTGTGACTGGTCAGTAATATAGGCTTGGAAGAAAATATTGTTTTATTTGGAAAATAAGTCTCCATTATGCATTTGAATGTGTAAGCTAGAACTGCCTGAAGAATGAGGATAGGTTCCTTCTCCTAAAATGTCTTTTGCTTCAAATAGAAAAATGTTGCAAGAAACACTGAATTCTTCTTAATCAAACCTTCAATTGTTAATGGTTTAATTTAGGAAACATTCATTTAATACCTAATAGTGATCAGTAAGAGTTGTGATGGTGTACCTGCCCCATCTGGGTGCTGTACCTTTTACTGATATGGAAAAATGTCCCCTTTTCCTTCTACAGTTTTTTCTTCTCCATGTATTTCTTCTGAGTAGCTGAAATTTCTGATTTTTGCCTCCCCCTGCCCTGCGCTTCTCTGTCTCCACCCGTCTAAGAAAGAAATAATAGAATAAGAGAGCAGAACAGGAGCATATTGTGTCTTCTGAGCAGTCTGAATCTGACAAGGTGATTAGATGCCACGCAGCCTGCCAGAGATGGCTCCGCTCTGCGTGGGTGGGAAGCTCTGTAGGGCCAGTGCTGAGGTGGGTGACGTACAGCCATACGAACCCAAACATTCAGGACAGGAATGGTAAAGGAACCCCCAATATCTAGATTGTAAAAACCCTTGAAAAAAGGCAAAGGAGCAGAAGACCCAGATGGATCTTGAAGCTCTGGTTTAAGCTATGTTGTCCATCATAGTACGACAATCCCAAGCATTAAGAAAAGATATGTAGAGTCCCGTCTTTCTGTCTCTGACACGAAAGAAATTCCTTCCACTGAAGCAAAATCCTGACACAGAACTGCATAATAAATCCTAGATGGAGTGACAGAGACATCTCTTCTTCTCGGGAAGTTAATATATATTACTCAAGACCTGGCAACAGCTTAGCTACAGACATACTGTTGCTTCTCTGTTAGGGTAACTCTCACATCCTGGTGAGAAAGTTTACTTCCTTCACAGTTGGTCTTGTGTGCTATCAAACCATCACAGCAGCTGCTGAATTATTTATCTTTTTCCAGTGGACAAAACTAGTATTCCACCCAACACCCTCCTTGTCCAAGAGGAAAAAACCAGTTTGAGGGAGAGAATGCATTACAAAATCTGCAGTACAAAAGTTTACCTCATTAAGCATTTAGGGTTTACATAGAGAGCAGTGGCATGCAACAGCAGGCACATCCCTAAGTGATTTTTCTGCAATCAGAATTTCATTCATTACCCAATTTTCATGCAAGTCCCCTGGCATTTGAAATATGTTTCAAGGTAGGCTTCCCAAGGGCTTTCCCCCTCCCATAATAACTGATTTGTGGTGTCCAAAGACAGATCTAAATATCTTCGGCTCAAATTACTTAAGGCCTGCAAAGCAGAATTCTCTGTCATCTTCATCACATCTCACACCTACAGAACAGATAACAGATTAATATCTGGTCTGCAAATATTTCATCAGTGTCTTCAGCTAAGGCACCTTGCATTATTTTATCTGGGGGCACCAAAAGAAAAAGAGGAGGAGGTGAATGGAAATGTATTTGCACTCTACAGGAGAATGAAGGTGTGGATGGCAAAGGGAGGGAAAGGGGAAATAAGAGAAGGTTTCTCTTGGTATTACAGGAAAAGGAACAGAGCTAGTCCTGGCAAAGTTCTCTGCTCCGATTATGTATACACTTTTATTCAATCACTGTATCGCTCTGTGTCTGACACTTGGTCAATAGTGCAATCTACCACTGATCAGAATAAAACAGCCATCCTAGAACACCTTGGAATTTCATTAGTTTCTTTTCAATGTTGTCTTTATAACTAGGTGTTTACTTGGAAGCACAAACTTACAGCATGGTTCTGTGCTTTTTCACATTAAAAAGTCAGAGACTCTAAACAGTGATGTAAACATTTTTCCCATCAGAAAAACTGCTCTTAAATGATTTCCCTTTTGTAAAAAAAAAAAGAAAAGAAAGTATTAATATAATCAAAGCTACAGATGGATTCCTCATCTCAGAATTTAATCTGCTCTTCCCAAGGTTCAGAGATTTTGGAGTTTATATTTTTGTTATCACCTAAATGACCTCATAGTCTAAATCCATTTTCAAAAGCTTTTTTTAAAAAAAAAAAAATTATTTATAATCTTTACCCTGTGATTCCTGTAAATGTGTCAATTAACAGAAATTCCTTCTGTGAGTTGCTGTGACAAGCTGGATGTAATTTTGTTGGTCCTCTTTTTCAGTATCTATTTTGTAATTCTGAGGTAAATGGAAACAAAACAGGAGAGAGACTACTGCTTAGGTTCATGGGAACTAGACACTCGCTGAAGTTGTTCATAACTGTTCATAACATAGGCACCTTTAAAATTTGCTTCTTGGCTTTAAGGCAACAGCTGAGACTGCATTTCTACCTGTGTAGAAACTTTGGTAGTAAATTTACTCTGTTTTAATCTATTGACACTTTCTATAGAACTGTGATTAAAAAGACAATGGTTGTGTTATGTGATGATGATGATTGTGGAAAAAACGCTGCCTATTCCCAGGATAACTCAACCAGGATGTGCAATTCACTGTGCTTTTACTGTGCTTTTTAACCTGTTCTAATTTTTTGTCTTTTTTATTTTTACTTTTTATTTTTCTCCCATCTCTCCTACCCGGCTGGCTGCTGTATCTCAGACTAAATAATTTCATTCGGTTTTTTTGTATTGTTGCCTCCTTTTCCTGGCACCCTTTTAGCTTTACTTCTGACCTTGGTTGCATCCTGCTCACAGCAGGATGCATCATGAGTCCCTATTGACAGCTGCCAACTGGTATCTTTTTCCAAGGTAAGGTGAAAACAATATGGTCTGCCGGGGGGCTGATCCAGAGCGAGTGGCCCTGCTTTGAAAGGTTGTCTGAAAGGGCATGTTTGTCCCCAACTCTGAGATCGAATCCAAAGTAAACCTGATTTCTCTCTAGGCAAAGGCTAAGGCAATCTTGCCAAGCCCTCTCTAGTCCATTGCATTAATGTCATCTATAAGCATCTTTTTTAAAGTGGGTCTGCTGAATCACTCCTCTATCTAGCTATCCCCTAGGACGAAAGCAAAGAGCACCTTTGACTCAACCTATTCCCTAGGCTGAGCCAGGGAATTTGACTAAAAAATAACATAAAAGGATCATCAAGAAATCCCCCTGAGATAATCATCTCCTTCCACTATCACCCTCAAAACCTTTTGTGACATGAAAGTATGCATTGTGTAACCTTTTCAGTTCATATCCTTCATTCTTTCTTCTATAGCATAATTTCATCCTTAATTTTTAAAGCATTGCTTCTCTCCAACACTTTCACTGTTTTATTTGTTTCCTGTTCATCAGACCTAATTCCATGTTATGCTTTTTCACTCTTATCTCAGAATTCCTACTCAGGCTCTGATGTTTTCAGACTGCCATTTTCTTAGCTTCTCTCTTTGTCGTGGTCTTACCTTTCATTTTCCAACAGTCTTCTTCATGGTCCAGAGGAGCTTTTCTCTCTCCAGATTTTGGCTGTGGAATAGGTGTCTTATGAAATCTTTTCTTGTTTCTTCCTCATTTGCTCCTTTAATCCATTAAGTTGTTTTAGTTTCCCTCTGCATACATCTTTCCTCAGTAGCCTCATCCTCTGGGTTCTTCTTTCAATACGCATCTGCCTTTTCCAGATCTGCCTTCCATGTTTTGAACAATTCTCCCCTGCTACAACTCATTTATCTCCAATAATTGCAGCTGCATATTAAAATGCTGTTTAAGAAAAAGACTTCCTAAAACATGGGTGAAGATATGGACATCTTAGTGGCTAAGCTTCAAGTGTGATTGAGGCATATCATCCTGTGGAAGCTGTAGCATTCTTCTACATTGATAGATGAAGAAGGAAGTCCAAGCATCAAAATGAAAAGAAGTAGGGAGGAAGGGTAGTGACCTTTAAAATCCACTGTGGATAGGTCAAGTAAATTCTTTTTATTTGTTTGGGGTCATGGTCTTTTACCATTGTCGCATTGACATATATTGAAATTAAAATGCAAACTATAAGCAGCCATCCAATCAATGCCAAGATCAGACTAACCTCAGTTCTTAGGTGAGTTCTTCTAGCATAAGTGTGCTGGCAGAGGCTTATGCAAGGTTAGGTGGTTGGTCTTTAATACAGCTGTTATGTTGTGCCTGTCAGATGTAGCGCACTCCCCAGTTTGCTCCTTATGTTGTTTACAAAATGCAGCGACAGTACATCTTTTGTCCTTGCCAGCAGATGCAGCTGTTAAAGCAGGATTTTCTTTTTTTTTGGATGTGAATTCAATAACTGTGATATGGCCTTGATGTTCAAACTACCCCCTCACCCCCCCCCAGCTATGTAGAAACGAGAAGGAAACTAACCCCAAACCCTTTCCCAAGTATGAAGAGGTAGCATTTTCCTACTAGGTAATATCTCAATTTATATTTTTTTACTGTTCCGTAGCATCTAAAGGCCTAAGATTTATAATGAATGACCTGTGATTTGAGCCTGCTTTTAACCTTCCTCTTGCAGAGGGAAGAATTTTGATAAGTAGGCATCCCCTTGCACCTTGTTTCTTTAGCAAAGTCAGAGTCATACCTTTGCCTGAAGAGTCTTACATAAAGACTGAAGTGTAGGACCTCTGGGTTAAAACAAATAGTTCTTCTGTGGACTGGGCATCTGCAGCACTTCTCAAATAAAACTTTCCTGACATCAGGGTGGAAAATGTAGATAGAGTTTTATAAGGAACAAGTTTTCTGCCAAGTTTAAACACTTAAAAATGAAATAGAAGTACATATGCCTAGTAGAGGATTGCAGAAGGTGTTCACCTGGTTCATTTTGCATTTGCTAAGTTTCTGAAGCAATTTTGGTCAGAAGCACTTTGAGCTTGAAACTTTTGATCTAGCTCAAATGCCCTGCAGGAATCATTGAAAAGTGAATAATGGCACCTTCAGCTGATGGGGTGGGAAGGTGGGAAGCAAGAGTTCAGTATCTGGGACCACATCTTGCGAAGATGCTTTAATATTTTGCAGTCCCAGGGGCATATACCGGCATACCCCCAAAACTCCTATAATAAAATTGTACCTGATGCATGAGATATAGCTGGTAGCAAGGACACTCCACTAAGAGAAGAACTTATTTAGGGAAGGCAGGAGACTGCACTAGGATGGGCTTGATATAAGAGTAGTAGAAACCATAGACAGTTAAAATGCGTTTAGGAGTAAGTTCTGAAGCTCAGTGTTAGGGGTTCGTCCTTTTGTGATTTGCTTGAAGCAACTCAAAATGAAACAGCAGAAACCTCTACGTTTTACCTGGTTCAAACGGTAGTTCAAGTCATCAATCAGCCCAAGTCTGTAAATGTAAATATACATATGCCTGTGCTCATTTGAACTGTTCTTGAACAGCTTTGCTCTTGAAACCACCTATATTGATTATGATTTGTTCCTTCTTAAGAGCAGATTTGTGCAGTTCTACCTAAGAAATCTTGTTTTAAAATTTACAGTGTTAGTTTTGTAAATGGTTATATTGGAATTGGCTTTCTTGTTTTTTGCTATTTTTTCAGTAAACCACTGTATAGCAACACATTTGGGCAGAAATATACAACTGTTACAGGTATTAAATGAAAATAATTTGATGCTATTATCAAGCTAACGGACAAAATGATAACTATGTTGACTACAAAAATTACATATCATAAAGAAATAGAAGAGAGGACCATGTATTTTTCTTCACTGCCTGTTCTGTACTAAACCAATGTGTTTTCTTTGGACTGTGAATAGCATAGGCTGCTTCCTCAGCAAGATTTTGTAAGCTTTCCTACTAGGTTGCATTTATTTTATTTGTATTTTTATTTTTTGCTTAATTTTCTTTCCAGAACAAATCTGAATTGCGGATGTCTGTAGCAGAAAACTACTGCAGTTTGAAAACTGGTGGTATCTTTTTCTGGTTCTGATAAAACTGTGATATAATACCATTTCTGTGGGTGAAATTTGCAGATATATGTATGGTGAGGATACTCTGAGAAATTACTTCCATGTGTTTTCAATAGATTTATTACTTTTTTACTATGGTGGCATTTTCCTCTCTTTGGTGCTGGAAGTGCTTTCAGAAAGACAAAATAAAAACAAAAAATGTGTAAATATTAGCCTTTGCTGAAGTTTATAGACTGAATCTAAAGTAAATTCTGGTGTTCTAAAAAAAAAAAAATAAATATAAGGTTTGATCTTTAAAGATAAGACAGGCACTTCACCTATAGCTCTTTCAACATTGGATTGTGATGAGATGATCCATAGCTATCAACTTATAGTGTCAAGGTATTCTTTATGGGGAGTTCGGTATTTTGTAATTTTCTTGGTCTGTTTGACTCCAGGAAGACTATGAAGGTGTATCTAATTGCTGATAATTTTATTTTCTAAGGAGTGGAGTTGGACGTGACTTTAGATTACCACTTGATTTCTCTGTGATCTGTCAGTCTGTCTCTAATACTCTTTACTTCTAATGAAATTTAGCAAAGCTTATGAAGATGAATTAACGTTTTTGAAATGCTAAAGTACTAAAGTAAGGAGTGCCACACAGTGAAAGACATGGAATAAAGACTTAGATTTTTTAATAAAAAGTGATAATACAGGCAGGTGATTGCTCAACATACAGAGCTATGCAAAAGCTCACTCTAAAAAAATGCAAAATATTATTGGCTGGAATATAACTCCAGACTTCAAGGCAGGTGTTTAGGTTTTTAACTACTTCAGTATAGAAAAAGTAAGTCTTCAATAAAAATAAGTCAGTAGCAACATTACTAGTTAGCATAAGAAAATAAGTACTAATATTTCAGTCACACCATCCCTACCTCAATAGTTAAATCCCCCCAAACTATCTGAATAGCCTGTCAAGAAAAAAAAAGATTCTTAAACACTTCTTCTGCCTTAGCCCTTGAACATTCTGCTTTATCTAAGGGATACGAAAATGTCAATGAGGACAGTGGTTGTATAATCATCTGCCCAATGTTGAAGAATATGCAATGTGTTACTAGTACAAGCTATAACTAGACAATGTATAAGGGAAACCTCCCCCAGTAAACGCACCCCTTCAGTGTCTCCTTGTCTACCCAAATCTGAATGAGGAACAGTGCATTAGAAAGCCAGGGTAAAATATTCCATCATATACAACAGCTTATGCTGGACAAGTAATAGGGTAGGAAAATATATTAAACTGCAACTCTGATCCTTGTTGAAAAGTTTACAATTTGGCTGAGTTAACTTCCCTCTCCTCTCTCCCATGATCCAAGATGCTGTTATAAATTGAGATATATGAACTGAGGCACCAATTTGGTAGCTGCTTTTTTTTTTTCTTTCTTTCCCAGCTCATAGATATTAAATTTTGTATTGGGCATTCAAAGTTGTTTTCTGCCATGAGGCTAGAGGCCCTCCCACCGTACTGAGGTCAATTGGTTTAAAATGTGCTGGAGGTAGGAAATATATAATATTTTCCCCCACCTTTTTAGGGCTTTCAAACTATTTTACCTCCTTAGAGTCAAGAGTAGAAAGTCTGTAAAGAAATGAATTATTAATGTTTGATTTTTCTCAGCAACAGAAACTTTTTACCCAAGGAGTAGCATTTCTACCATGCTTTTGGACATTTTCTTCCTTATATCAAATTCTGACCCTTTGGTAAGGTGTCTTCTTTTGACTCACAGATTTGCTGACTTTCATAAACACATTGCCTTTACTTTTAATCAGTGCAAAAGTTCAGTTTGGGGAGCTTGGTGGTCAGGTTATAATCAGACCTACATCTAACAGAATGCTGGCAAAATAAAATAAAACCAAAAATCCGGTATGCAGAAAAATGTGAATATGGATGGAGCTGTGTTTTTAAAAAGGTTCTGCCTGCCCCCATTTGCACAAATCTCCATGTGTCAAAGAACAGAGGGATGACAGAAGAGGTGGTAGCTCATTGCCAAGTGTTACATATGCTTTCTGCTTGTTCCAGAAAAGTTGTAGCAGCATTGTAGGATATTCCTTTTGACCTGGCTTGTTAGCTGGTGTTAAAATTCTGTGTAAAACTGCTGATGGTTTCCTATTGAGTCATTAGAGCATGTTAGACTAGTTACACTACCCTGGAGATGAAGGAGAAGACAAGGGCTCATCAGAAGAACCTTTCAAGTTGTTCGGGATGGGAAGAAACTCAGACTCTTAATTTGTTTTTATAATTTTAGTTTCTTCACTGTCGTGCTTTAAGCCCAGCCGGCAACAAAGCACCACGCAACTGCTCGTTCACTCCTCCCCCCCGGCCCTGGTGGGATGAGAAGAAAATATAAAGAAATGCTTGTGCATCAAGACAAGGACAGGGAGGGATCACTCACCACTTATGGTCACAGGCAAAAGACAGGCTCAACTTGGGGAAAACCAAAATCAATTTAATTTACTACGAATCAAATCAAAATAAGGATAATGAGAAGTAAAACCAAATCTTAAAACACCTTCCCCCCACCCCTCCCTCCTGCCTGGCTCAACTCCACTCCCGGATTCTCTACCTATCCCCCACAGCAGCACAGGGGGTCGGGGAATAGGGGTTGGGGTCAGTTCCTCACACCTTGTCTCTGCTGCTCCTTCCTCTTCAGGGGGAGGACTCCTCACGTGTCCCCTGCTCCAGCGTGGGGTCCCTCCCACAGGAGACGGTCCTCCATGAAATTCTCCAGCGTGAGTCCTTCCCATGGGCTGATCTTCAGTCACAGCCTGCTCCAGTGCAGGCTTTCCCATGGAGTCCCGGCCATCTTGGGGGGCATCCCTCTGCTCCAGCGTGGGCTCCTCCCCAGGCTGCAGGTGGGCATCTGCTCCCCTGCTCCCCTCCATGGGCTGGGGGGGCACAGCCTGCCGTCTTGTCTCACCACGGGCTGCAGGTGGTAACCCACCACACAAACCCAAAACATTCATATAATCTATATCCCCTCCAAGGCATGAGTCTTGACCTTATTGAGACTATATGAGCTGTAGTTTGAAGCTGTATGGGAAAACAGCTTGCTTATAAATAGAAAACTAGACAGACTCCTATGCCATATATATCCCAATGCCACAGTCATTTCCTGGCATTGATAGTTTACAAGCATGTAAACAAGGTTTCCGCCAAAACTGCCACATGGGATGAACCAAGATACAATTTAAACATCAGCCTAGAAGTCGGCTACCCTGATCATGACCAATATGATTGTGAAGTCATGGTCATCTAATAATTTGTCCTCATATTCATGAATTGAAAAAACATATGTTGCGTATCAAGTATCAGACCATAGAGAAAATGGCTAGTCCAATGATCCTTGAAAGATTTTGGGAGGAGAAAGAGTTTGAAACCAGGGTACTCTAAATTAGAGTCTAAGCAATCTTCCTGATACTTTTTTCCTTACCTGGTTAAGATGAGAGAAGTGGACTGAGACTTAATGTAAGAAAAACTGCAAAGCTGGTGGATCAGTTCTGGTCCAGAGGTACAGGCCAGTCTTTCCCAATCCCAGAGAAAGTGTGGTGAGGATCATTAGACAAGATAGAGTCTAAATATCCTTCTCAAGAGACGTAATGAGTATTTTAGACCTTCTGGTTCAGAATAGATTTGGTGGTGAAAAATGACATAGCAGAGGATAAGATTCAGCTTCAGTGTTGCTGAATTCTTATGAAAGAGTCCTGGGGACTATAGGGGAGCATCATGTTGTCACTGCTACATGACTTGTACCAGGCTAGGGAAGCACTGTTTCCAGACAGAAGTCACGACAAAAGGAATTCTCTCCTCGGAAAAACGAGATTTTTTTACTTCCCTCATAGAGGAGAGTGCTTTCTTGCCTATATCCCTGCTTTTCAAAAAGCATTGATGTTTATGCCAATGCACATCTCTACCTCTGAACCCTAAACCAGTTATTTTCCCTTGACAAGACGAAGGCGCATACAGACATCCATATTTACCAGATATATGTCACGTCAAACCCAGTGTTTGCATTTATTGTTGCTGTTTGGCTTATCTCTGGAAGCCTTCAAGACCTTTTTAGGTATTTAAATCCATGTAACTAAAATGTTTGTTTGCTGTGTAGCCCTTCACATTCACACAAAATGGCATCAATTGTGACAATTAGATATTTAAATAATTCAATGTAAATACATGTAAATTAGGTTATCAGAACATGCTTTATTTTATGTATGGTATTACCAGAATATATCTAACCTAAAAACAAAGTCCAAAAGAAATTTCCTGAAAATCTCAACCACAGGGTGCTCATGTTTTCCACAATCCTGACAAATATTGGAGTGCTGATTTGAGAGGGTTGACTTGCAGAACAGATCAATAATGCTTTAGTAATCACTATATTTAGTGAAAGTACCACCTTTGTCTTTCATTGCTTCAGTCTCTCAGTAAAAGTAACTGATTAGTTTCCTACTGTACAGATGTTTTTATCCCAATTTAATACGTGATGTAGTGTTTTTAAAGTCCCAACATTTTAAGATGTATTAATTCCATGTTTGCATTTCACACACATCTGGGTGAGAGTGCTATAGCTGACACTCATTACTGCATGTTTTACTCCTCAGCAAAGACAAAATAAGGAACAGCAGGAGTACAGCCCAAGTAACTTTGCCTAATTGCATGATAAATCTTGCTGGATATTCAGTTTCTGTTCTGATTCTGAGTGCTTCAGTGAATATTGCTACATAGCTCACTCATAAACTACTTTAAAAGCTATTACACCATTTTTTAAAATACTACTTTAAAAAATACTTTTAAAAATACTACTACTATTGAATAGACCCAATCCTCCCACAGTGAAGAGAGAGAGGAACTGGTAGAGTCCAAATGTTACTGTACTGTAAAATATTTTACACCTTCTTTTGTTAACACTGTCAACTTTTTCAGAATTTGCTTCTCCAGTCCTGCTCAGCCTAGGTGCTTGCTTCATTCTGCTTTTCCTTATGTATTAGGGTACAGCTACGGACAGTGATATGACATATTGCAGATAACATCCTAACATATTAAATAAGGATGTTCAAACATAGTGACAGATCCTGTTGTATGATGATACATCAGGGCAGCTCAAAGATAAGAATTTTAATATATTCTATTATAGAATCACTTAAGGTGACTAAGTGATAGCTGTGGGGGGAATGGAATAGCTTGCAGCTTCTGAAAAGGGTTAAGAGACCTGGCAATGGGAAAGAAATACCTGGGTGCTATAGGGAGACAGAAGTAGAAGTAATCAAAATTAACCTGTTGTAGAAAAAATCCTTGATCTCTCTGAGTAATTCTGGGAGATGACACAAGAAATGTAATTTTCTCCTTAGATGGAAGATGAGGTGTCCCCAACGTATGGGACCTGTCAAGACAATCTTTCTGAACTGACCCCAGCAACAACTTTCCTATAGTTGCCCTGAGTATAGGCTATGAATACCTACCATTAGATCATAGAATCATGGAATCATAGAGTAGTTCGGGTTGGAAGGCACCTTTAAAGGCCATCTGGTCCAACCCGCCTGCAATGAGCAGGGAGATCTTCAACTAGATCAGGTTGCTCAGAGCCCCATCCAACCCAACCTTGAATGTTTCCAGGGATGGGGCATCTACCACCTCTCTGGGCAACCTGTTCCAGTGTTTCACCACCCCCACTGTAAAAAAATTCCTTCCTTACATCTAGTCTAAATCTACCCTCTTTAGTTTAAAACCATTACCTGTTGTCCTATCACTACAGCCTCTACTAAAAAGTCCGTCCCCATCTTTCTTATAAGCCCTATTTAAGTATTGAAAGGCCACAGTAAGGTCTCTCCAGAGCCTTCCCTTCTCCAGGCTGAACAAACTCTGAGCCTGTCTTCATAGGAGAGGTGTTCCATCGCCCTGATCATTTTTGTGGCCCTCCTCTGGACCTGCTCCAACAGGTCCATGTCTTTCCTGTGCTGAGGACTCCAGAGCTGGACACAGGACTCCAGGTGAGGTCTCACCAGAGTGGAGCAGAGGGGCAGAATCACCTCCCTCAACCTGCTGGTCACAATAGATACTCTGGTGGTATCAGCCTGCCCCATTTTTCCTAAACCTCTGAATCCCATCTTTGCCACGTGATGAAGGAGCAGACCTGTCTCAAGATGATGGAAAAGGGAAGGAAGAGAGTGCCAGGAGTGCTTGGCTTATTGACCTGCAGCCTGCTCTTTGCCTGGATCCGATCAGAGTATTAGAGAGTGGTGGGCAATTGCAAGCTGGAGGCTGGATAAATCATCCTGGTGGTCTTATCTGTTGTTGACCTTCCCTCACCCCCCACCCAGGATCCCTCAGATCTGATGAAGGATCTGGGGTGGGAAGCATCCACAGTGGATTTATTGCAGTCATCCAGGCTGATGCGATGTGCCTGTAGAGAGACATGTGGCGCTCTTTTGCTGTTGTAATTAGGGGGGCTGTGCCATGCCCAGCAAGGGTAGTTAGGTACCACTGAACTAAATTGAGAATATGTGGTAGGATTCGTACCCATACAAAAGCTGGGCTTGACTGAAAGGCCTAGTAGGTCCATCTCATTTCTAATTTTCATTAGATAATCATCATTAAGAACACTATTAACTGTATTAAAATGTTTTCTTTATTCAGCTGCAAATTATTTTTCCATGTTCAATTAAATTTTATCCACAGAGAAAGCATCCACCATAAATTTGGCTTCCACAGTAATAACATACCTTTCAGAATTAATTGTTAATGTACAGCTGAAGACTTTAAGTGTGTGAAGGGCATGACCCTTCATATTAGGAAAGGGTCTATTTGCCTTTCCCTTCATAACAAAGATACCATGCTTTAAAGACCAAGGCCTCACTTAAACTAGATCCCTGGAAATAGTGGCAGAATGTGACTTCTGAAATGTGAGTAGGAGCCGGCATGGCCACAACACACCTACTGCAATTACTGCCATAAATCCTATTAGGTAACATATAGTTTCTACACCTGTCTCACAAGAAGGGTGTTGAAGCCCCTCTGGAGAAGCCTTGAGGTCCTTCTGCTTGGACAGATACCCTGAAGGCAACTTGCAACACGCCGGCCACCCTGTTCACACAGGGACAGTGGTTGGGACTTGCTGTTTTGGTGAGCTGAACTCGGGACACTTTCGTGTCTGACTTACTTCCTGTACAACACAACCACGTAATGTCACCCCCGACCTTTGCACAGAGCTTCATGGAGTGGGTCTACAGCATATGCCTATGGACTCCTGCCACTTGTGCTACTTAAAGTATTTACCAGTATGCTACTCATGACATTTATTGCAACATCCATTTTCAGTCAGTTTGAACAGTCAGACAGATTATATAATTTTTCAAAAGCTATCTCAGACACCTAGAATTACAAGGCACTTTTGTTAATGTATTTTAATGATGAAAAGTATTTACTCCCAGGATTTTTGAATAGGAAAATAGTATTATATTTGACTTACGGAATCTGTTTATAAAGGAAGAGCCGGTTTCATCACTGAGGACACATAACTTAATTCAGAGATATTACATCAGTGTTGAATTTGGCTCTAAGTACTAAAAGCACCACGCTAACTGTATTTATATTTGGCTTTCATGTATACTTAAGTCTGGCAAGTGTATCTCGTGGGCACCTGTTTGATGCAGAGATTTATGGAGAATGCCAACATTTGGTCTTGATATTTAAAAACAATTTGTTAATTGTCAAGAAAAGTAAACTGTTAACATCTTTATTTACTGATAAGACAACGCGTCAGTACTGGAACCTATTCAAAATGGACAGCCATTTATTAGTCTCTAAAGCACTGAAGTTTTTAAACTGCAGGCTTTTTTTTTCTTCTAAGTTTTGATTTTTATTATAAACAATACTTAAGTAGATGTTTCATTTTACCAAGGGGCTAGATAGTTCCGTTTTTATTAAATGTCATACATAGCTCATGTGAAAGGGAGATTTTGGACCCCAAGAAATGATAAATAAACTGATTCTGATCTACCCTTCCCTTCTATTCACTTCCTTTTCTTCCAGGTTATGTCTTAGTGAATCTAAAAGCTATGGCTTTCCAAGTTGCAGACTTCATGTTTCTGGTCATATGTATGTATGTATCGAGGCACTGGAATTATTTTCAAAGCTAAAATTACAAAATCAGCCCCATGTGCCAAGTGGAGCTGTGGCAGCAGGCAGAGAGAAGGATTATCAGAAAATAATGTGGTGAAGATGGACTGAACAAAGGGAAGAGCAGTCAGCCACAGCCGTACAGGCAGCCTAGTGGAAGGCGCTTCCAAGTAAATCAGTGTTTCAGCCCATGTGTGAGTGCAGCTTTGAATCAGTTCCCTTGAGTACTTGATAACAAGCTGCCTGGAGGTCAGCATGGTCTTGGTGAGCTTTTGGATAAGTAGCTCCATGCTGCTGTAGCTACATGGCTATCTGTTTTCAAATTCAGGAGTTTTAATGTAGATCAATCTGTATATACAGGCTGCAACCACACCACTGAAAGCAGCATCGTCAGTCAGTTGCTCTGGTCCTGTTTCACAGAAAGGTCACAGCGTATGCAACCGCCTTGCCTGAAACAAGAGGCTGACTGTAGAAATAGCTATATTCCAGCAGAACGGTTCTTTCTCCAGCACAGCTCCTCGTGTTTGCCCTCTAAATTATTTCCTATCTCTCCCCCATCTTGCCCTTCCTTTTGCAGTGCATGTTATTTTTGTAACCATCTTCTTCTCCTTCCTTGGATAAAGAATGCCAGAGAAAATGGGTTTCTATATGGCACTACTTTGCATATATCTAATGTGGACCACCAGGAGCAAGGGAAAGAACAAATATAAGCCTCAAGTGTGATTCCAGTTTAGATTTGCAGCAAATCCTGCTCAGTTTGCTCCTGTGAACACTTTTAGTCAGTGAATTTTTCACATGAGTAAAACTTTGGGGAACATGTCACTGTGTTTTATACAGTGTTGTAATTTGAAGTTTAAAGGAATTGCAAAAAAAAAAAA
>NC_068945.1:14085000-14117500 GCF_026419915.1 Harpia harpyja | reverse complement strand
TCCCTAAGACAGTAGCAGGAGGTGAAGGTGGGAGGAAATACTGCAGATGTTTTGAATGTGGGCAGCTTGAATGTGGAAAGAATGAGCCAAATATTAGTTAGCTAGTATTCAACTGCAGAAAGATTTAGCAGGCAAATCTGTGAGAAGACAGAAATATTTGAATACCAGCTAAGAAAATAGTTTGCATCCCAGTTTTATTTAGACAGCTGTACTATAAGACACACAATAGTTTAAAAATTAACTGTGCTGCAGTGTGTATGTGTGGGTGGGTATAAATGGCAATAAAACACAGGAGTGTGCCTTTCTTACCTATGTCTCTTAGATCTGATGCAGCTGTATAACTAATATTTTCATTCTGCAAATGTCTATGTATAGGAAGAAAATGTAGCTGGTTAAGAGGCCATAAGCAGTTTTAAAATGCTTTCTTGCAGATCTGTATGAACTTCGTGTTTTTGAATGCTGAGTAAGAAGATATTCCCCTTATGAAGATGATTGAGGTAGCCATTAAGCTTAAAGTTCAGGGTTTAAATACAGGACCTCTGTATAATGTTTTCTGAAAAATGGATGCTCTCCTGCAAAGTGTTGGTTTGAAATACAGGAAAGATAATGACCCATGCATATACATGATGGATAAGTGACTGGGGTTTATAGGCTGTGTATATGAGGCCTTTCCTCATATACAATGCTGCTAAAGGTGCTGTAATTTCAATTTACTTGTTAGAGGACAAAATACTAGACAGTGGCCATTTTACAGTGTCTTCAGGAGATGAGTCTGTGTCTTATGCTGGTATTCTGTGTATACCATGGATACAAAAGGCTGGAGCAGAGAGTTTCAGGTGAGAGGTACCTGAGCCGTTTCTGTTTCCAGAGTTGGGTAGTAGAAGTAGCTTTTGCCCCTGGTGCAGATTCTCACGTGAGCCTGACCACCTGAAGCTGCCTGCGTTATCGCTCACACCCCATACTTTGGTCTAGAAGCAGCAGCTCTCGCGCTTGCCCTGCTGTGCTCCGCGGGAGCTGGGACACGTGGCTCACGGAGGCAGCTGGGCTGGCACAGAGCACAGCATTTGGGGGGGTTGGTGTTGTAAGTGTGTGACAAGGTGGGGTCCCGTTTTGGGGTGGAGGCTTGGCATCTGTGCACCATGAAGTACATGAGACGAAAACAAGGGCAAAAGAAGGGCAGGGCGTGGGGAGGATGAAGAGTTACCTGGCGGGCAGATCTATGGTGGTAAAGGGGGCACGGGGCAGAGGGTCTAGTCTGGGCAGGTGGTGTTGTGCAATATGTGGCATGAATCAGGTGAGGGAGCAATTTAGAGGTATGGTAGATGTAGAAATAGGAAGGTTCCTCCAGCTGAATGGGTTCTTGCGGGGAGAACAGGAGGAGAATTTGCAGTTTAAGTGAATGAACTTTACAGATGAAGAGAAAACCTTTGAGTTTTAATTAAAGAAGATGGAGCAAGAGGAACAGTGCTATCTCTGTGAACAGTGGCAGGGAGGCAAAAGCAGGTGCTTGCCCAGCACTGCCAGGCTGGGCACTGAAGATGCTGCATTTGGAAGCTCCCAGCCTTGTATTTTCAGCACATCTGCTGACAGACGGTCTGGAGATGAGTTGTCTGTATGGAGAATACAGTGAAAGCAAGGTATTTTCTCCCTCATACCCAACATCAAGGAGGAGTGGAACAAAATGACAGTAGAGATACTGCTTGATGAACAAACTTGCAGATGGTATACTTGCAGGGTCAAAAAATCCCTAAAGCTAGTAACATAAGATCTACCTTAGCTTTCGTGGTATTTGGGGCTACTGCTTCAAGACACAAGACATCAATTTTAGGGATATTTTTTCTAAATTAGCTCTCATTTCATACCCGGCTAAGAATTTGCCTTCTCCTTCTATTTTTGTTGCTGTCTGGGGGAATGAAAAAGAATTCTGCTTTTTTTGATTTGTTTAATTAAAATGTTTTCCTAAATACATGATTTGACATGTCCAAAGTGTTTTTATTTATGTTTTGAACACCACTTAAAAGATGGTAAGAGCATTGTATCCCTTTAACACTGTCTTCTACCTTACTATAGATCTTCTCTAAAGTCAGTGTGATAATGTGACTCCCTATCATAGAGCATTCACTTTCCAGAGACCTTAACCAGAGACATAAAGTCATGGTCATTCAGGTAGGGAAGGACCTCAGGAGTACAACCTCCTGCTCCAAGCAGTGTCAACACTGAATTCAGACTGGTTGCTGCACTGGGCTTTGCTCAGCTGGGCAAGGTTGAAAACCAAGGTTGAAAAATCAAAGCAATAGGGCCTGTAGAAGACAGGAAGCTATTAGTACTGGTAATTAAGGACAAAAATATTTTACATTTTAGTGACTTGGCATGTTTAAGCTTAGCACAGGCTCGTTCTTTTATCTCATGATGCTGTGCTAAAATCATCTTGGCAAAGCAGGTGGCTAAGAAGGGTGTCAGCAAAGAAGCAGCTGCAGTCTCATCATTTAGTCTCAGAAGTGCCTTCCACTTCCTTATTAAAGGGGCATATAGGGCAGTGATATTACCCTAGAAGGACTTGCCGCCCTGTTTGCTAGGGCCACAGCTTGCCTTTGGAGCTTGTACTGAAACCACCCCCTCCCCAACACCCACACGCGCCGGCTTTTCTCTTTCTACGGCACAGTGTTTCATGTATTGCCCCATTAAAACACTTTCCTTTGTTAGGGAGTTCTCATTCCTCTTTAATTATGTCCTCCAGAGTGGCATTCAAGGATAGGTTATTTTCCTTCTTTGTAGAGGATGTGGAATAATTTTCCCAAGGCAGTTTTAACTTCCCCTTTCCTTTAGTAATTCTAGTGTTTTAAATTACTCCTTTAATCACCGTCTCAAAGTAATCACCATGCAATAACCCGTCCTGTGATTCTGACTCAGGAGTCAGAAACTTCCCCTTTTCTGTGGCTGAGGAGGTGACTGAGAAATGACCATTCTGTAGTTTGTTTTTAAAACAATTTATTAATTTTGCTCTTTTTTTCTTTCACCTACTTTTGAAGAGGATCTGAGTTGGAGGAGGGATAATGTTTCCTGGATGCTTCAAATTTCCCTTCTTGTTTTAGGATTTTTGATTAACTCCTCAGTTTTAATGATTATCATCCTCTGCAGAATTCACTTCCATTAAAAACCATCTTTTCCAGATCTGATTAAACTCTCTTTATTTAGCTCTTGTTGAGCCCTTTGTGATATGTGGAATCCAGCAGGGCTACAATTAACCAGCTCCACTCCTCAGAGAGTAGCTTGAAGCCACCTTTTAAAAAAACCTATAGAAAAGAAATAAATGTGTGGTCTCCATCTCTGTGAAATGGCAATGCTTAAAATAATAGATTACCACACTTGCCTAAGAATACATGGGGCAGCCTTTTTTTTTCTACAGAACCAGTTCAGCATATTCTTTCTTGTGTGGGCTTCACTTTCATTCTTTTCTATCAACTTTGCTTTCATGGATCCCAAACAAAGAGAAATCGTTGATAGCGATGTTCAACATTTGTTCCTGGACTATAGTTTTTGTGCTGCCAATTTACAAGATTTGACACGCAAGAATCCCAGTACAATTTGTTCAAAAAATTTTAAATACCTTGGGATTTCTTCCCACTTTTTCTGCAGTTTGCATTCACAGTTCTTTATTTTAATTTAATCAATTTTTAGCTATATCCATAGGATGGCAGCTTTGCGTGGAATGTAGGTGGTGCTGAAATGGATGGTGAACATCTGTGTGAATGAGACATGAAGACAGAAAGTGCAACCTGCTTTTGCAGGTGACAAGAAACCATTCCCATAATATTTTCCACCTGCTTTGAGGAAGCTGTCTTGTTCTTTGCCCATTTTTAAGGGGGTGATTTTTCACAACTGGCTAGTACATTATGGACTCAATTTCTCTCTCTCTCTCTCTCTCTAAGCCTTGGGAATGTGCGACTACTGGGGGCAAGATGTCTTGCTTATTTGAGTGGACTTTTGGGAAATCCTTCTTCTTGTGGGAAATCCAGACTTCTCTCATCTGGCTTTGGAGATGTCAGGGAATTTGCCAGTGAACCTTGTTAACCACCGAAGAACTGTTTTCAAAGTGCAGATGGACCTGATTTTGATGTTTCTTATCTGAGTCATATTCTTCAGAGCAAGAAGTCTAGGTGTTTTCAAAGTATGTACTGAAGGAAATGGTGTGAAGAATTTGAGCATGATCAGTGTGCACAGGCCTTGCTTCTAAGGCAGGGACCATCCCTGGGTTGTGAGGAAGGGGAAGATATCTTGCATTTTGGACAGTGACTGGCATAACAGGATTTTTGCTGTATAAAATTACAATAAATTGTTTAAATAATATTTCAGGAGAAAGACATTGTGTGCAAGCTAAGGGTGCCTTCTAGGGAAGAACATTCTCTCTCAAGGAACACACCTTGCCTGCTGATTGAAACAACACATTACACAAAATACATGCATTTAGAAGGACTGTGCAACTGCACATGGGAATGTGTGGCAGAATAGCTGGCACTAACATGGGGCTAATGCTTCTGTCCTCTCCGTCCTCTTGGTTTCACCCTACAAATAAAAAGATGTTCTGAATTGTGATGGAGGCAAGCCTGGGACTTGCCCTCTCTTAAGTTTGGAAGGACGAGTCCTAGGTTAAAAGTCAAATGGTAATTTGTATATTGGTAATTAGCACTGGTAAAGTGAGTTCTGACACTGAGAGGCCTATTTCCCAACTGCCTGTTGTTGTTCTCCCAGTTTACTGAGGCAAAACTGACTAAATCCCATTAATAAGAAACTCAAGCAGACTAAACCTTTTAAATCTGATGGTAGAGATCATACCTTAGAATGTTGCTTGCTGAGGACCTGATCAGACTCCATGTGCACATGCACAGAAACCAGCTCTACTTGAGACCATGGGACAGTCAGTCATGCCCAAGTTTTTGAAAAAGACATTGAATTCATACCATACTAGCCAGTTGTGAAAAATCCCACCCTTAAAAATGGGCAAGGAACAAAATGAGCAAAGGAAGATCTAAGGCTATACTGTTCACTAAAGTCCTTCCTATGCATGCAAAATTTCTGTACAATAATTTCTTATATTTTATACTATGTGTTTCAGTATTCCAGATACTCAAAGATAGGAACCTACTTTGTTTCTCTTACATGTATAACAAAAAGCTGGGAGAATGAATCCATTCCAGAAGTGAAATTTGGTGGTAATAGCTTCAAGCTTTGAAATAAGTAACTTTTAAAAGAAGCAGATGGCTAATCATGAAGAAAAAAAATTATATGTCACATGATGACATTTACTTTTTTAAAAGAGAATTTCTTTTGCTGCCATTACATATGTTTTCTATGAAATGCTATCTTGTGGCCTCTGTCATTTTGAGCCAACATGGACTGACACTGCCATAACCCTGTGTTTTCCCTCCCATAACCTCACCCCCGTTGAGTCATTTCTGCATCTACATTTCTGTGGCTTAAGTGGTGAACTGGATCTCAGAAACTGAGATGAGTTAAAATAACAGAGGATAATATTAACTGAAAAGAGGCATTTCTAACGAGGATTCAAACCAGTGTTAATCCCCCCTCCCTGGTCCAGTTGAAATAACCCCCTTGAATGGCAGTGACAAACAGTGGGGTCAGAGAGTTGATGGGGCAGGTGGGACACAGAAAAGATTATTCTGAAGGTACTGCAGGAAGAAGACTCTGAAGCAATGACCTAATTAACATGCTGAGAGGTCTGAGCCAAGTTAAATTTCTTGGCAGTGTATGAGGGGTTTTTGTTTATCTGTTCTGTTGTGGGGGTTTTTTTGTTGTTGTTTTTTTTTTTCCCCATTATTTTTTGGTAAATGACTGCCTTGAGAATTTTGGGTTAAAGATCCATCGTTGGTTTGGTCTCATGTGGAGCACTTCAAATGTAAAGTCCATTCACCCCTCAACCCCAAATTTTGTAGCTCCAAAGTAAACCCCATATTATGCATGCATGCATGTCACAAGTAAATAACTGAGCAACAATGAACTAACAGGGGTCAAGATATATAAGAAGTTCAGCAGATGTATTACAGCAGTGACTCAGGAGGACAGCATATTAGTAAATTAGGCTTTTGCCAGATGTAAGAACTGATCCTTTTTCAATTGGGTATCATCTGAAAGGTCAAGAAGTAATGAAGCATGGGCGTACAGATCCCCTATTGCCATGTGTTGCTACAAACTCTTATCTCATAATGCACTAGCAGTTACAAGATACCAAACATAATAAACCAACATCCTGTGTGTGTCCTAGGTGCAGATCAATGATCTAAAGAGTATTCTGCAAGAAATGACAATGGATGGAACAGTAAGGAAGGGGCATTTTATACTGGATTCCTGGATTCCCTAATTTTATTGTTTCAGTGTATTTGCAATTTTACCATATTTCACATTCCAGTGCTCTCCTGTGATGCAACTGAGTGCTGTTTACTCTTGAATAATTATCAAAAGATCAGAAGCCAAATCCTCTTCTGATTTACACCAGAACATATTAAGCTACCTCTGTTGATTTTTAGCTAATTTGGAGTCACTCCAAGTGCATACTGGTGTAACTGACAGGAGAATTTGGCCCTGTATCTCTACAAGAAATAATTTCCTAGATGGATACGAGTCCTGGTACTAAGGTAAATGTGACAGAAAAGCTGTGATTAGGTTGGATTGACTTCCACACTAGAAACCTTTTTTGTAAATACTATATATAAATACCAGAAAAATGCTGTTTGTTTTATATATCTGTGGATAAACACAATTTTATTAGAGCTACCAATATGTAATAAGGAAAGTAGCAATTTTAAGTAACAGATGTCCTATAGCAGCCCCCACAAAACAGAGGAAGGAATAAAACCATCTTAAAAATATTGTTGAAAAAGGAGTTCCACATTACCACTAGTAGACCTTGTTTTCTTTTGCTGAGCACTTTCAACATCTAGACCTTGGTTGTTCAAATTGCATCCCCTCTATTATTAAGAAAAATTCAGTAAGGATCCCACTTGTCCCTTGGATATAATCCAGTTGTTTAAATGGGCACACCACTTCTTGAGTCAGAGGGCAGATTTTGGATGACCTTTCCTAAGGTTTTTTTTTCAGTGCTTATCGTGATAAAGTGATTCCACTTACATGTAGATGCTTATATTGCACAGTCTAATTGTTGTTTCCTAGTTTTGAGACAAAAACCGTAAGTTCTCCTAACATCCTCTTAAATCATCAGTGAATCATTGCAACTACTTTATTTTTTTCTGAACTTCTGCTTTCCTCAAAAGAAAGGGAAGAATGGAAACAAGCTTAATTGGTTAGACTTGGCTACATTAATACAAATCAAATTAATATTTTCTCTTCCTCATCATTACAGATTGCATATTCATGAGGGTTTTTCAAGTGCCTTTGTATGGTAAGATAATATTTAATATCCACCATGACCAACTGTTCTGCTCCTGTAAGTTTTTTGTACAGTAATGTATCTTTTTCTAAAATCCTTGGTCAGTGGTTATTTCTGCTTCACTTGATTGCATGCGTATTATCTCTCCTAATCTTGTTGAGATCAGTTCCCCATTCATTGAGATAATTGCAAAATCCAAAACCTTTACATAGCTGGTTTACTTTTTCACAGATGCTGACATACACACTGCTGCCTTTGTTCTGTTTGGTCTCCTCTTGGTCTCTTCTTGCTTGCACTACTGGAGACTGTGTTCCAAGTTCCCATTTGCTACTGCAAGCAGTAATGTTTCAGAGATTTTCCCTCAGGACCAATACTCTTCTTCACTTTGTCCTTAGTGAAATGTAAACCAAATCCCAGCTAAACCCTTAGTGTGGAGTGCATGCTGCAACAAAATGCATGAAACTTAATATGCATGGTCTGGGTGTTTGTGCAATTCAGACACTATCAGTGAAGTACGTCACTGCTGAAGGCCAGAGCATCAGTCTAAAGATTTTTCTACAACATTGGATGCCTGCTTGTTAGCTTTTTAATTATGTGGAATGGACTGTGAACTGTTTACACCTCTACCAATAGCAGTTACTCACATGAGAGACCCACTGACGTCACCAATGGAAGTAAGGCGCTCCATATGTGGTTCACTGTGATAGAGTATTAGTCAAGAGTTCCTACCTTACTGCCACTGGATTTTTACTCTCTATTGTGTTTTCGAGCTCTGAGTATTTATTCCATGTGAGTTTTACCCCAGCCAGCTGTTTTAGCCCCAACATATTCTCACTCCCCAGCAACACAATTTTAAACCCCACAAATAATAGTATAAATCAAAAGTAATATGCTGGAAGACATGAATCATAACATTTGAGACAGCATCCCTGTCTGCATCTGTAATTCATTCTGATTTATTGAGAAGAAAACAGGGCAAAAAGTTTCTGCATTTTGCTTTGGCTCCTTTCATTTTTTAAATCCATTGTTAGTAACTAAGCTGCAATCTATGACCAGAACTCTATGACGGTTTACACGTACTGTCAAGTACCAGAGGAAGCCACTCTTCTGTGAAACACAGACACTTACTAATCCATACAGTTGCCTTGAAACTGAAGGGTTGTTTCAAAATTAACCTTGACTTCAGCACAGAGTCTCTCAAATTGTGTTCAGTTTCTATGCATATGTTTTAATTCCGACATTCTAGTGTACAAATAAACTATATGTCTGGATAACTTGGGAACTACTGAATGCACTTTGATATTATGCAAGATCTTGTTAACTTTATCTATGTTTCATTGCCTTTTTTTGCAGAAAGGGAGAAGGGGAAATTGGATCAAGGTCTTAGTTTACTGCTATTCATCAACAGTGTGAAAAAAAATCAAAGCCACATTAATAAACTAAATATTACCTCCCACTGATCGCTGGCTACCAGGCAGATAGAGTTCTTTCTGATGGACTCCTAAGAGGGTCTTCAATAAAGTAAAATATTGAGCTTGACGTTTCTCTTGCTTGCTGCCAGGAAGGTCTAAATTGAGTCCCAGTTGTTTTTCAGATTAATCCATTTGAGAGTATAGAATCTGGCAAGAGTATTTTACAACTTTTTGAAAATGTGTTTAAGCTTAATATAGTTTGGGGTATTTCATGTATGTGTGCTTAATTATAAAACACTCATCTTATATCAAGTACAAGGTATTAGCATGAATGCCTAAGGAGACTTGGTAGAAATAAGCAAAGTACAGCAGCAAAAAGCAATGCTCAGCTTGGATGAGGGACAGAGCCAAAGCATCTGCAGTGTTTTTCTGAAATGTTGCCATGTTTTAAAAGTGATGACTGCTCCTGCAGTACTTCTGTTCCTGGGGGCCTGGTTCTTCCTCTTGTTTACACCATTTTTAGCTCAGTTGACTTGAGAATTAATTATATTCCTGTAAATCAAGAGAAGGAGGAGACTTTGGCTCAATATTCTCTGCCAACTGGAGAAATGTAATAACTCTCCGGTGCGGACTGTAAAAGAAATCTGAATATAGAATGAAGGGTCTAAGAGTTTAGAGGCCATCTTCAGTTCCAAACCCCTTCTTTTGAAGCTTGGTGAAGGATATGGCAGTTGCACATGTAAAGAAGTGTTCAGCTTCATGAGCAATTAGCTTTCGAGCTCTATATGACTGCATTGGGAGTTACAAGTGGTATGATCTAGAGCTGGCTGTTAATTTTTCAAGCCAATATTTCTCCCTTAGAATAAAAACCCCATAGTTCACTGAAGCTGAAATTACTTTTTACTGAAAGGCATTCGTTTTGACTGAACTTTTGAAGGGAAGACTTTCATCTATGTTGGAATTTTGAGAGGAAGTAAAACCCCATCCCAGATGGGAAAATGTCCTCCTGGTTGGACAAGCCACAGGTGGGGGAACTGAGGTGAGAAGAGGGTCTTGGACGCTCTCACATGGCGAGGGAAACTGCAAACACTGCACAACTGGTCATTCTGATCTTCATCCTCCTGTCCCCTCCCTGTGGTCTTCCTGAATGGGAGGTGGTGAGGAGTTTCTATTTCCTGGAAGTCTTAGACATGTTAAAGCTCTCTGAAGACTCTTCTCTTAATGCGTCATCTGTTTCTGTGATAGAAGCCTCTGAATCACTAAAATTTTCCTGCTTGAGTTCTGACCCTCTGAGTATTTTGGGCTACACCTCAGAGACCTACCATTATTCCTCAGGTTATATGATGCTTTTTCAACTTACATTAGAAAATTGTTCCACCTTCTTCAACTCTCTGCTTTGTTTCAGAGGTTTTCACAAAGCTCTGCTCAATTTTGATCTGTGTATACAGTCTAATATATATACATGCAAGTAAGAAAACATGCATCATATATATATATATATGTGTGTGTGTGACATGCAAAAATAATCTACTACCTCACATTCTGTCTGTGGATAGACATCAAAGTCTCTGACAAAATGTAGCACAGCTCATTGCTTGTTCTGACCATAGTAGCATATAATTCTACTAAAGGCAATGAGAGGAAATTTGTCAAAGTTACCAAACTTCCTTCTACTGGAAGCATAGCCATTCTCTGACCTTGGTATGTTGCCAGTACATCTGACAATAGAGTATAACAAATAATCTAATGCTGATCACAAAAAAATAGGAGGGAGAGATGTGTTTTATGTAAATTAATTTCATTTTTAGAATTAATTCCTTGGCATGGCTGGCAGACAAAACAACCATGGAGATTTTTTCCTTCTCTGGCTCTCAGCTGAGTTTAATATAGCACTGTTGTTAGCCCTATAAAAGTTAGTCCACTATGGGAACACACTTACTGCACGATAAATCATATCACATGGATGCAAATAGAACAAGGTTGAATTGGCACATAGCATGTCTGTGTAGAAATAGCCAAAATCGAAAATGGTTTGAAATCCCTAGGTGAATGACTGTACACATGGCTATACAACAGGCTAAATATCTACGCAAAGACAATGAGAAGCAGGGTACCCTCTTTTGCTTCTGAAACTTGAGTGAAATTTCGCAAAATTATGACATCAAATGACCAAACTTGTCCTTGGAGATAATTTATTATTTATTGAATTTTGAATTTGGATCAAGATTGATTTGAAAGTGTGGTAAGATAACTGAAACTGTTAAAAAACCCCTATCTTGGAAATATTATGGTTATTAAACAATGGAATTTCAGTAAGTGCCTGTGAGAGTGGTTACTGGAAAATTAGCTACTGGTTATATTTTGAAAACAAAGTTAGAGTTGAGCTTGCCTTATATAAACAGGAATGAATAACATAATTTCTGTTTTTCTGACTCCTCAAGGCATTGGAGATTTTATTTTAATCTGACAGATCTTAATGGCTTTTAGAAAGATGTTTTGTGAAGAAAATTTCAAGTCATTGTCCAAGAAAACCAGTCCAAGATTATTCTACCATCTGTGGGCAACTTGGATGCACACAGGCATTAATCTATCTACTGGTCATGTCTGGGGTTTACTGATGAAAAAGCTCCTTTATTAAAAATGCCACTTTCTGATCCTTAGTGCTCAGGAGGGCTTAAGCCATAATGTGACATCTGTTGGCTCAACCAATTATGTATAAGGCATTTTTGATGCAATGGTTTTGTTAGAACATGCCAAAATCATTGAAACTTTAATTGGAAAAAATTTCACAGGTCCAGATTTTAATTTCCAGAGAGAGAGGGAAGAAGAAGAAGAGAACTGAGTTCATTCATTTCAGAAGAGTCAGTAGTTAAGACATCCATCTGCTGTGAGAAGCCAGACTCATATGCCTGCTCTGCCATATTCATCTTCACTGGCCTATGTGAGTCCTTTGAATGGAAGTCTTAGAACAGCCTGGCCTGGTGAGTAAAACTGATGTTGGAGTAAAAAAACGTGTGTTTATTTTGCATTAGACAGTAAATAAAATGGACATCCTTGGCAAAATAAAAGTCTGTTTGACCTCCCTCTAAGCAGTCTGCCTAACTCCTGTAACAGGCTGAGGATGAGTTGTTATGGAGATCAACAGTGCAAGAAGACAGACAATGTATGTTTAATGTAAAAGCAGAGAATTGACCCATAGCCTGACAGTACTACTATTGAACTATGAATACCGCTATAAACACAAGTCAGGGAAAACTCTCCTGAGAATAGAGCATGCAGTATCAACTTTTGAGGTCACAAGCACCCTAAGACCCAAGCTAGAGCCATAAATGTCAGCATCAGTGTGTCATGGTCCCCTTAACTGCAGACTGGCTAATCCGAAACCAGATAAAAGCAGCAGTTCCTGATGTAACAGAAAATGTCTAAAGCTCTAAACTGTCTCTTGGTGCATCTGCATTAGAGTTTTAATCCTGTCCAGGAGTGTGGTTTGATGTGAAAATCTTGGTCCCCACCTGCTGTGGTTTACACCATGGTGAGGTCTCCAACCACAGAAATGTATTCCCTTCAGGTGAAGTTAAACTGGAATATGTGCTCTAGGACCATCTTTAATGGACTCTAACCACTAATAGAAAATCAGTGGACAGGCTAGGGCTATTTACTGCCTATGTTGGCAATAAGCCACAACCAGAGTTAGCCAAATGTCAGATTTTGTTTTATTATTCTATTCTATTCATTAGTTCTGAGTTTCTCAGATATACATAATTTTAAAACATAATTTCCATAATCAAGGACTCAAAGAAGACCACTTCAAAACCACTGAACTATATTTTTCTAAGTAAAAGTATGTCACTAGATGATGCAAACACATATTGAAAAGGGTGTACTAATTATACAGGGGTGCCCTTTTATAGTTCTGATTTTTTCTGTTCTACCTCAGAGCCATAGACTTTGGAGTCCTTTTCCAAGGATTTTAGGCTCTGACCCCCATCTGCTTTGTACAGACTGTGGAAATTCAGGAAGGCAGGGTTCCAGTCTTGTCACTCGGGGTGTTGGAGATCCTGCATCACAGCTCTCAGCAGAGCCAGGTTTTCACATGCCCAGCAGCTGATTCATGGATCACAGCCTGCCTGAGGCTCAGTCACAGCCTCTGGAATTTTGTGGTCATGAACTCTACAATAGTCCCGTAGGCAAGCCTCACCTGCAATCCTGCAACCATGGATCACATAGAGTCTCCCAGACCTTAGGCTTTCCTTTCTGTGCTTGAGATAGCCTGCTCAATGGGTCTGCCACATACACCTTACACCCTGCCATGCCCTGCTGATACCAGGCACCTGGCTCTGGAAAAGCCTACAAAAAGTCCAGGGCTGCTTTTACTGGCATTCAGGTGGTCTCAAGCTTTTCTTTGTGTGATCCTCACAGGTAACTGCTTATCCTGACAAGTTCTAGTGCTGATACTGGCAGGAAAGGAGGATGTGAATATGGCACATAGAGGGATCTGCTGACTCTCTTCGCTTAGATCTTCTACAGCAGGAGTTGGAGAGGGATGAACCCATGTCTCTGCTCATCATCCATTCCTGATATCAGCCAGGATTTTGAATTTATGTGCATAAAACTCAAGAAGATCTCCAGGGAACTCTTTCTTAAAAGAAAAAAAACCCAATTCTCATCTAAAAGCAGATGCCATGTATCGGAGTGTCCACAAACTGTTTACAGATTGCATGATACAATCTGAAGGTGTGTTTTGATGCAAGCCTTTAAAAACACAGCGGCCAAGAAACTGAGAAGGTAGGTGTGGAGAACTGGGACAGTAGATGCCTGAACACACTCTAGGCCAGCAAAGGAAGGTAGAAGCTGGTTGCATTTGAAGGGTACCAGTCGATCAGGGAAGGACTACTTCAAAGAAGAAACTGTGAAGATGAATTCTTTATTTCTTAGGAGACTTTGAAAAACGCATAGAGATTTCTTTGAAAAAAGGGGAGGTGGTGATGGTGGCCCATCTCTAGGGCCACCTGAAAACTGTATTCACTGGCAGGATGGCCACCCCACCCCTTTGGGTTTGTGTTCAGTCAAAGAGAGTCCTCCTACAATAGATGTGAAACTATTGGGCTGTCCTCCTCATCTACATTAGAGAGAGATCTTGTTTCAAAAAGGAAAGAAAACAACCTCTCATATCATTCTGTCAATTTTCTTAGAACATCGCTTTTTGCCACCTCATCTGCCATTCTATTCTTCATTTTAAATAAAAAGGATGCAAAGGTTGAGATCCTTGAAAAAACAAACCCCAAATCCAAACCACTAGTAAGAATGGAGACATAGACATATTATAGTAGTATATGAAGAAATAAATGGTGCCTGTATACTCCATTATTAACTGCTTTCAATAAGAGATTAGGTTTACAGGTATTTCTACCTTTGATTTTTTTCCCAAACTCCTACTGAAAGGAAAAATGAAGCTTTAAAATTTAGAAGGCTAAGCACCTCTAGCCTTAAATAGCTGAATTTTCATGCCTGTACCAAAACCTTTATGCAAAAAACATCCCCCCTAAAAAACCCCCCCCGTCTTTATAACCTAACTATTTACACTTTTAAAACATTATTTTCCTGAATAATGGGTTGTGCAAATATACCTTTTACAGCCCTTAATCTTTGCTTTTTTAGCTTCAGATCATTCTGATTTTTGAGCTACTGATCAATGCTTATCCTACCAAAGCCAACGTGAGATGCTCGATTCCTATGATAATCGTGGTCTAAAAAATTTTCTAAAGAAGCTTGTAGCCCAGCTGGCTGGAAAACTAACGCCCTAAATATGAGATTTCTATATACTATCACTGTAAGGGAATAAGTGAAACATCATCAATAAAGAAATTTTTGTTTCATATGTAACATAAGTCAAATGTTACAAGAACAAGACTTGCATGAAGCATTTCTAGCACTATGTATGAACCCAAGGGGGGAAAAAAGGTGTAGTTAGTAATGTTCATTAATTACAACTATTTCTTATATCTAAGTTTTCTTTTGTCCTGCATTTTAGACAGCTGCCTACTTTGAAACATCATTATTATGAGGTAGTTGGATGTCTTTTTTTTGTTATGGTGAATAAACTTGTAGCATCTGTGACGTTCATGTGATTCTTATTCCCATTGGAGGATGAAGTTTCCTTTGGTGAAATGAGATCCTGGCAAAAAGGGCTATTAATAAATGTAACTTCTTATGCGTAGCAAAGTATTTTGTGTACTTGCAGCATGGGGAATTCTTCAAATGGTTTTCTTTTATGAATAATTGTAAATTTAATGTTGGCATCAATAACTTCTTTAAATGGCTCATTCTATATCTGAGTTACACACTTCTTAGCAGCACAGCTCAGCTTTGATGAATCTTGTGCATAATTTTAGTTTATACCATGTGAATACAAAAGCAAGGAAGATGCTAGAATTGTTCAAATTACCTGCCTCTTAAATGGTTTGGGGAAAAAGGAATGCATTACACTTTGTCAATTAGATTGTAAAACACAAGGGAATAAAAATTTTTTGTTTATTTGATTACAAAAGAGATTCAGAAAAATAAAAGGGCAGAACACGTACTGAAGAATACAGTTTTCTTACAAATGAATGTTCAGATCTAGACAAGAAGGATTTTCCTGAAAACAACTTTCTTTTAAAGTATGTGGGTTTGCTATAGACAACTCCAACTGTACCCAAACAATTGCTTGAAGCTGTGATGTTACTTGCTCATGAGGCATTTCTATATTTTAATTAGAGTTCTATCCACATACAGTACAGTGCAGGGTAAAGGAAGGTACAGCTACAGCTTGAATTGTGCTGAAGTCAATGTTTATAACTGTTATCCTCAAAAAGGAAGTTTCTGTACATGGTGTCATTCCAACAGTTCAATGTCTGTGAAGAAGTTTTACTGTTAGGGCTTTAAACATCCTTCACACCCCATTATGGTAAACAGCCTACAACTCAGTGTCTTAAGCTGGCTTTGGCTGAAGCCATTGTCTCGGTTTCTACCAAACAGTTCAGGAGCAGGATCAGCTTCTATTCAAATCAATCAACAATAACAAAATGGAAGATAAGTACTCAAACGTGGGATCTTTTGGGAGATATGGAGCTGAGCAATTCATACAAGCCAGAAATCTATTCCTTTTCTCAGCTGAATAACTGAGAAGAAGGAAAAAGAAGAAGGGGGGGGGGGGGAAGAAGAAGGGGGGGGGGGGAGAAGAAGGGGGGGGGGAAAGAAGAAGGGGGGGGGGGAGAAGAAGGGGGGGGGGAGAAGAAGGGGGGGGGGGAAAGAAGAAGGGGGGGGAAAGAAGAAGGGGGGGGAAAGAAGAAGGGGGGGGAAAGAAGAAGGGGGGGGAAAGAAGAAGGGGGGGGAAAGAAGAAGGGGGGGGAAAGAAGAAGGGGGGGGAAAGAAGAAGGGGGGGGAAAGAAGAAGGGGGGGGAAAGAAGAAGGGGGGGGAAAGAAGAAGGGGGGGGAAAGAAGAAGGGGGGGGAAAGAAGAAGGGGGGGGAAAGAAGAAGGGGGGGGAAAGAAGAAGGGGGGGAAAGAAGAAGGGGGGGAAAGAAGAAGGGGGGGAAAGAAGAAGGGGGGGAAAGAAGAGGGGGGGGAAAGAAGAAGGGGGGGGAAAGAAGAAGGGGGGGGAAAGAAGAAGGGGGGGGAAAGAAGAAGGGGGGGGAAAGAAGAAGGGGGGGAAAGAAGAAGGGGGGGAAAGAAGAAGGGGGGGAAAGAAGAAGGGGGGGGAAAGAAGAAGGGGGGGGAAAGAAGAAGGGGGGGGAAAGAAGAAGGGGGGGGAAAGAAGAAGGGGGGGAAAGAAGAAGGGGGGGGAAAAAAAGAAGAAGGGGGGGAGGAAGAAGAAGGGGGGGAAAAAAAGAAGAAGGGGGGGGGGAGGAAGAAGGGAAAAAACAAGGTTTCCTGGGTTTTACTGAAAGGGAAGTAGTCCTCTGCAACTTACTTTAGCACTCCCTTTTATCTGTGTACTATGTGACCTCCAACTACAGAGGTTTTACATGTAATAATCAGAAAATCATGGAACAGTTGAGTTTGGAGGGAACATTTAGAGTTTGCCTATCTGGACCTCCCTGCTCAAAAGACAGTCAGCTACAGCAGGTTGCCCAGGGCCACATCCAGTCAGGTTTTTAATGTCTCCAAGAATGGAGACTCCACAGCCACTCTGGACAACCTGTTCGAATGTTCAACCTCCCTCACAGTAAAAAAAGTTTTTTCTTAAGTTTGACTGGAAATTCAGTTTGTGCCCACTGTATCTTTTCTTGTCGCTAGGCACCATTGAGAAGACACTGACTATGTCTTCTTTACACCCTCTCATCTGGTATTGATACACATTGATCAGATCGCCCACGAGCTTTCACTTCTCCAGGCTGAACAGTCCCACATCTCAGCCTCTCCTCATCTGACAGAAGCTCCAGTCCCTTAATCATCTCTGCAGTTCTTCACTGGACTCACTCCAGAACCTCTTTTGCAACCTTTGTTGCTTTTGTACTGGTAAGCCCACAACTGAACCCAGCAGTCCAGATGTGGCCTCACCAGTGCTGAACTGAGGGGAAACATCACCTCCTTCGACATATTGGCAATGCTCTTCAAATCAATCCAGGATGTTGTTGGCTTTCTTTGCCTCCAGGGCACACTATTGGCTCATGTTGAACTTGCAGTCCACCAGGACCCTCAGGTCCTTTTCTGCAAAGCCGCTTTCCAGCTGGTAGGCCCCCAGTGTGTACTGACACATAGAGTTATTCCTCACCAGGTGCAGGACCTGGTACTTTGTTGAACTTCATGAATTCCTATTGGCCCATTTCTCCAACTTGTCAAGATCGCTCTAGATGGCAGCACATCCAACTGCTTCTCACAGTTTTAGATCATCTGTAAACATGTTGACAGTGCATTCTGCCCCATCATCCAGATCACTAATGAAGATGTTAAACAGTGTTGGCACCAATATCGACACTTGCAGTACACCCCTGGTGACTGGTTTCCAGATAGATTTTGAGCTGCTGGTCATAACCCTTTGAACCTGGCAGTTCTTCCAGTTTTAAGTTCACCTCACTGTCCATTTATCTAGATCATAATTCATCAGCTTTTCTGTGAGGAAGTTTTGGGAGAGAGTATTGAAAGCCTTGCAAAAGTCAAGATAAACAACATCTACTGGTCTACCCTTACCCACTGAGTTAGTTGTTGTCATAGAAGCCTATCAGGTTGATTAGGCATGATTTCCCCCTCATGAATCCATACTGACTATCCCTAGTCACTTTTTTGTCCTTTGTGTGTTTAGAAATAGCTTCTGGGATTAGTTGCTCCGTCATGTTCCCAGGGATCAAGATGAGCCTGATAGGCCTGTTCCCCAAATGCTCCTTCTAGCCCTTCATGAAGACAGGGGTTTTGCTTTCATCCAGTCCTCAGAAACATCTTCCAGTTACTATGATCTTTCAAAGAGAATCAAGTGTGGCCTTGCAAAGACATTCGTCAGCTCACTCAGCTATTATGGGTGCATCCCACCAGGCATCATGGAGTTGCGTATGCCTAGATTTTCCAAATACGTGTTAACCAGGTCCCCCTTCCCCAAGGGTAAATCATGATTGCTTCAGACATTCCCACACATCTCAAAGACCTCGGATTCCTGAAGACAGGTCTTATCAATAAAGACTGAGGCATTGAGGACGTCAGCCTTTTCCATAAACCCTGTCACCAGTCTCCTGACTCATTCAACATTGGGCCCATATTTTCACTAGTTTTCCTATCACTTTTAATATACCTGTAGAAGCCCTTCTTGTTGTGCTTACCAGATTCAGCTCCGGCTAGGCTTTGACTTTCCTAATTCCATCCCAGCATACTTGAACAGAGTCTCTATATTCCTTCTGGCCTTACTTCCACTTCCCGTATGCTTCTTTCTCATGTTTGAGTTTTATGAGGAGGTCCTTGTTAATCCATGCAGGCCTCCTACCACCTTGGCTTGATTTTCTGAACTTTGTGATGGACTGTTCTTGAGCTTGGTAGAAGTGATACTTCAAAATCAACTAGCTTCCCTGGACCTCTCTTCTCTCATGGACCACACCCCACAGGATTCCTCCAAGCAGGTCCCTGCAAAGGGCAAAGTCTGCTGTTTTGAAGTCCAGAGCTGTGATCCTGCTTTTTGCCCCATCCCCTCCTCTGAGTATCCTGAGCTCCACCATCTCATGGTCACTGAAGGCTGCCCCTGACCTTCTCATTCTCAACAAATTCTTCCTTGTTTGCAAGTATAAGGTCCAGCAGAACACCTGCCTCATTGGCTCCTTAATTACCTGTGTCAGGTGATCCTTCAAAGCAGAAAATATTTAAGGATCATATGTGTACTTGAATTAAGCCATCCAGCATCCTAGATAATTCAGGCATCTCACATGTAGATACCATGACAAAAAAACCCATTAATTATTTATCCAGGCTTAGAAGGTATGACTAGAAGGTGTCTAGGTATCCTATTTCACCTCTCAGAGTTAAGTTTTATTTTTAGTTGCACATTAGAAAGCACTATTGACACAGCACATCTTTATCAAGTGACGTTTATTTTTATTTTGGAGGTAATGTGGTTCCTGCAGTTGAGCTTATAATTGCCAATATCTTTACTGAGCAGCAAAGCAATGTCAGAAAAGTACAAAGAGAACAACTACAGAATGAAATAGGTACACCCCTAAAGGACTTAAAAGATAATAAGGTCCTCTTGAAAATGGCTGTTTTCTTCCCTTGTCTTGCCTGATCTTCCTCCTCCTGCCCAGTATACAGTAGGAAGGCTGGAGTTTCTGGGACCCCAGGGAAGAGTTTAATGAATAAATGTCCTGTGTTCTACATTGTATGAATCCTGCCTTAAAAAAAAAAAAGAAAGAAAAAAGTTCTTAAAGTTGATGAGCTATAGATTTGAAGTCTTTCCCTCTGCTCACACATGCCTTGAAAAATAAGATAAAAGACAAAATAACCTCCAGCTGAAATTAATAAAACTATCCTCTTGCAGTTTCGATAAAACATAAAGGCTAGACTTTGAAGAGCTGGAGTCTAAGACATGCTCCAAAATTTAGACTGAGGTTCTTCAGTCCTGATTTTTTCTCCAAACAATGAGCTCTCAGCATTTCTTACTAAAGAGGATAGAAATTTCTGAGGGCTGATATGTCTTGAAAAGTGGGTCTTTTAAAAATGGATTCAACATCTTATTTCAGAAGTGAGTGAAACACCAATTTAAATATGAGGCCTGAGGTCTATTCCTGCAACAGATCAAGTGTGAGCACATCCTTTGCATTGAGTCATTCCCTAGCTAAGTCCTTAGTGCCATGGTGTGAGATGGGGATTAAAGTGGATGGGAGAAGGAGTGAAGGAGGGACACCTTAAGTGTCCATCTTAGAGAGAGATATCTTAGTCTCCCTTTCCCCTTCTGTGCCATCCAAAAAATCTGCACTGTATTTTACACTTTATTTTAAAGCGTTGGTTAAATATTTGTAAGCGGAAGTACATCTTTCTTCTTACCCTTAAGTCTTTGAGTGGTCATACAAAAATAAGGTTTTGCGACTGCTCTAGTTCCTATATTCTTTACAGAGCTGATGCTAGCTGTAGCACTTAAGAGTAGTAATTCATCCTTAGTGACCCTGATATTTACAAAAGTCTGGCAGACCTATAAAACCCAAAATATTTTTAAAGTATCTCTTCTAAGGTGACATTGGAGCAAACCCCAAAAGTCTTTGTGACCACTGCCAAATGAGGGCAACAGACACAGAGATGAGCCTAACTCTGGGCAGGTACGTTTTCTGTGTCAGAGTGTATCAAGATCACAAACTTAATGAGATTTGGTATGAAATTATGAAAGGCTAGAACATGCCAAGAAGAACCATATTCCTAGCTGCAGAAACCCACAAAGGATGATAGACAATATATCATGCAACTGCATACATATAAACAGAGGGTCAATACTACAGCAAAGCTTTTTAAGCCACTATGGAAGGCTAAAATAGCAGGTGTTTTACAGACAACATCCTGGCAGGACTATGGTTTTGGGGCCTGCACAGCATTCATTCAATGGGATACTTCCTCCCAGTGATTTATATTATATTGGCTGTTTGATTCCTGGCAACACTTGATAACATGTTGGCTGTATGGATAGGCTGAGCCAGTACAATTCATATGGCATAAGAGGTTGCTTCTGTCAGACTTGGTCCTGCTCTGATCCTCACCCTTTTTGCCTTCCTAGTTCTCAAGCGGTGAGTGAGCTGTGCATTTCTGAACATGGAAATTAACTACATTTTCTATGAACTGCATGTTTAAACTTTTGGGAGTTTATGAAATGTACTGCCACATTTTTAGGTGGTACGTATGCAACTTATTAGGGAAGACAGGCACTGTGCTTTCTTATGGAAAGATTAATTCTTCCTTGATATGTCCCTTAGCAAACATAAGAAGAATATTGTGGATGTGCATGAAACAAGGCAAAGCTACAACAAATGTGACTTCAGCCAGTCCCACTGCCAAAGTCCTAGCAAAATTATTCATTCTCAGATAAATCTTTAATTGGTTCCCCTCTTAATACTCTTTCTGGACCCCAGAGTCCTTTCTAAAAAGCCTCTGTGGAATATTTTTCTTCATTTTTAATTAATTATCTGCAATGTAAATTAATGCACAATAGCATTTTTTTAAAGTCAAGAGGAAAGCATTTTCACTGTAAATTAAGATTCCTCCATCAACAATTTTACTGCGGCTAAGCTACATCTTTTCTGTTCTAAGGCTCCAGACTCTCCTTCGTGATGTTGCTCTGCAGCAGTAAAGAAAGAAACCACCGCTTCACAATGCTAAGCACTCCAGTGGGAAACACAAACAGAGTGCATAAACCAAAGCATTCATTTCATGAGATTTTATTAAAAGGTTTCACCTCTAAATTGAGCTGTCATACGCTGTTGGGAAACTTTTTACCACAGTTTATTTTAACTATGTAAAAAAACATTAAAGGAATGAAAATTCTGCAGTTTTTCATATAAAAGGCGTGACCTCTTACACACTACCAGCAAGCTATAGTGCATTTAATCAAATTGGTTCGAAAGTAGAATCATGCCGAATGTGAGGATTTTTTATTTTTTGCTCCCCCCTCAATTCTTAGAAATGACCCCAACCTTGTTAACATGCTGCAGATTTCTGTGTATCTCTACAGCGGGCTCTTTGGAGTTCACTCAGAGAAAACTACAGCGCATGATTAAAAGATATCCTCTAGATGAGAAGGACGTTCAGTAATTTATAAATCATTCATTTGTGACATAGCTTTATACAGCTTTTCAAGGAATTGCATTAACTGCTTTTGCAGTTTCCTCAAATGTTGCTTTCAGTAGACAGTGTCATAGGTCATTACCAGTTTTTCCCTTATGTAAGCAATTCCAACTTTCTATTAAAAATACTAATTTCCACCCCACTACAGTATCTTTTGAAGTAGCATGTATATTAAAAAAAAAGTCACAAGTTGCTTTGAAATATTAAAGGAATATATTTAAGTGAAGGGCTTTCAGGCAGGTTGTTTTTCTGTATTCCTGATGACAGAAAGATTTTAGCCTACAAAGTCAATAGTAAATTTTATTAAAGTCATTATTTTCCTGTTACAGGCCTTGTGCTTTAAATAAACTATAGCTGACAATGCTGTCTTACATACTGTCATGCTGTAAAACAGCCTTTCTTTATTACCACAGGGACAACTCATTTAGAACTTTGAAAGTGTTTTCACACTGGAGTTGCTCATTTGTGGTGCTGGCCGATGGCTGTTCTTGACGAATACCTTTTATAGCTGGAACTTTCTCCTTTTTTCTTTTGAAGATACAGGGGAGAGAAAAAAAAAAAAAGAGGAGTTGCAATCCCAACATTTTCCTGTTAAAGATAAATATTCCACCCCTGCCATCAGCGACATATCTCAATCTTTCCATATTAATTTTTCTATGACAGCTTGAAAACTCTTACCTTACCCTAACCCAAATTTTTCTCAATTACTCTGGTGCAAATTGAAGGTAGCTCCAAGTATATAAAAAGGAACCATCCCTGTTATTTTAATGTTGTTATTTAATTAATATTACAGGCTTGTGCCCCTGGCTGAAGCTATGGTTTCCCCAAGACTGTTTTGATAGGAAAGCCAGCAGAAGAAATTTTTGCCCTCTCACTGTACTCACTCCTTCTCTGCTGCAGGCCCCTTTACTAAATGAGACTGGCACAACTATTTACAAGACCTTGACTTTTTTGTAAAATTCCCATTGTAAGCTCAGATCAGTTCAGTCTGCCATTTTACCACATGGTCCTACAAGAAGTAGTACACCTAGGGCTCAAGAGGGGGCTGAACAAGGAGGAGGTGGAAATAGGCGGCCAGGGCAGGACAAGAGGTTTCTTGAGCTGGTTCTGCCACTGCTGTGGTCAGTTTTCTGACCCTGCAGGCAAAGGCACAGGGCCTGTCCCACTGGGAATTGTGCTGTGGTGCAGGGAGACATCCATCCCTGCTTGCTGCAGGGAGGCCAGCTGATAAGCGTGAAGTTAAGCGTGGGTGTTAGTGTACTGACTCTGAGCCCTAACAAATGAAAGACATGAAGGTGGAAAGAGATGGCATAAGCACTTAAATAAATGTCTTCTGACACCCAGTTTCATGCCCTCTCCCTAAATCAAATAATTTTTTTTAAGGCTACCTGCGTATAAGTAAGAGTAGGTTTTGGCTCTTTGCATCAGATATATCCGCTTGCTCTTCATGCAAAATGCCTATTTTCACCCCATGAGAAGGGATGTTCTTGACTGCCTAAATTAGCTCCAGGCCTTCATCACAGAGCCATCCTTCCTGCTCCCAGAACTTTTGTCAGCTGTTGTTATCATGCAAATAGGACTACAGCCAGGCCAATTTTGTAAATTGTTCAGATGAGTGAGTTATATGAGCAAATGTTGCTTGAATTACAGATGGGTAGCTCGATCTTTGTATTTTGCTCTTCTGAATACATTTCTATGAATTACGCTGTCTATCTTGATATCTGAAAAATGAAGGTTATCCCTTTGAACCTGTGTTAAAACAGTACTGTTAGAGTCATCCGACTGAATGTAGAGTTGGAAAAGACCACAGGAGACGATCTAGCTGGACTCTCTCCACCAAGAGGGAGTAACATTGCCTAGAACCTTCCTCAAGTGTTTATCTAAGCTTGGTCTAGCCACATAGCTAAAAACCTTTTCCCTCCACCACCTCTCAAAGTCACCTTTGAAGCAAATTAAACCATTTGTTTCTTGCTGTCGTGTCCCCCCCCCCTTTTTGAGTTTTGGGGAAGAAGTGTGTGTTTCCTTTTTGTAGTGACTTTTTATGCACTGAAGATGGACTTTTTACTTTCTGATTTCCAAGCTGCCCAAACCCAGGCTTCTCTTACGAGTCAGAGTTTCTAGCAGTTCAGTGTTGCTAAAAGCTCGCCCTTTCAGTTTCTCCTCACTACCCCATCTTCAGATCTTCCCTCACCATGTGCGAGCACACATGCCCATACGATCTCTATTATAGCATCCTTAAAAAGCACACCCCAGAAAATAAGCCTAGCAAAACCAGCCTGATAGCTTTCCACTGGGCTATTAAGTTAAAGTGGCTGATGACAGACTCTAGTAAGGGTCAAAATCAGTGCGAAGGAGTGGATGTGATCACACAGCCCTGAGTAGGAAAGGAGGGTGGAGGGGGTAGCATGCTGTTTGGATGGCTCAGGTGCCCACAGACCTGCAGCCTCAGAACACAGATTCACACTGAATTTTGTTTGGCATAGCTGAAGGCTGCTGCTGAGAGAGCCAGCCCTTCTCTCCCCTTTCCACACTGCTGTGTTCCCATCTTTTCCTTTAGGGCTGGATCAGTGAATCACGTACCTTCGTGATCTGTAATTCGGGCTACTTTTCCATCAAGCCAGTAACAAACTCAACTCATAGCCTCCTAGGCACTGGATCAGATGTGAATGAAACAGGAGGAGCAAGCGGACAGACATGGGACTCTTTTTTGGAGGCAGTCACAGCTGATACAGATTAAACATCAAACAAGACAGAACCAAATTCTTATTATTATTTGTGCTAATTTACTCCAATCTGCCTATAACTTTCTGTGAGTGTGATACCCTATACAGGATCTATTACTCTAGAGGAGGTCTTTTCAACACAAAGTAGAGACACTCTCCCAGTAAAACTTCCAGAAATGTGATTTGCCTTTGCTAAAGTAAAGGCACAAGAGTCTTGACACACTACAGAAGCTTGGTATTCATTCTCAGGTTATAACATTTTAGTCATCTAATTCAGAAGCAGTAATTATCCTGCTTTATTCAGTTAGTCAAATTAATTCTGGAAAACAAAAGCAACAAAAAACCCTCAGCCCAAATAGTGGAGATCAGACTAATATTTCATAGACTAAAGTATGCTGAATCACAAGTACTGAAAGACACCATTAGAAATGGGAAGGTCCTTGTGGAAAACTTTCAAATGGAGAGAGAGAAGACTAAATGTGTCTTCAGTCCTTTGCTATGAATGTTCTCTATGGTGTGACCACACCACTCACTTTTTCCCCCAAGAGGCTATCTTAATTGTTCTTTGTACACTTCTAGGAACTGTTCCAAACACAGAGGCTATAAATCTACCACTTGTCAGCTTGGTCTTTATGTAAAACATGCATCTGGTGCTCTGCTGATGTCCCAAAACTTGTGATTCTTGACAGAGGATATGTATTTGTAGGTACCAAATCAGGAGGTCGTGTTTAGAGTTTGAATCCATGCACTGTACTCGTGATTTATAATAAACATTCTCTCTTTGGGTCACCTATGGTTTAATTTGCTGCCTGTTGAATGGAATTGTTTTGTATGACAGAGTTTAAACACACATCAATAATTTTTAAGTCTCAGTATGTCAGCTGTCTAGGAATAGCAGTAATACTCCAGAACTTATATTCCAAGCACCCATGTTACAGCGATTTTTAAGAAGTGCTTACTTGTGTTATTGTGTTGCAATCATTCTCCTGGACATCAACAGGTATTTTTCCCCTTCAAGTTGTGGTTTTCAATAAATTAAATTGCTCATGAGTGTTAGCTATCTGCTGCAGAACCATCTGTCCCACCTGCAGAACTGCCCAATGATTGTTACCCAGACAAATGACATACAAACACTGTTTCAAATTCTAACTTGATTGTTTCGATATATAGCAGTAGATATCCAGCCCACATTTTGCAATTAATTTGTGCCAGGTCTCCCTGCCAGAAATTGAGCTTTTTTTCCCCTCTCCCCCCCCTGCAGTAGTGTCCCTCATGCTTCAGGTAGCTAATGTAGATTCTATCAAAAAGCATGATTTATGATGTTTGTGTGTTACTGTTTACTTAAAAGTGCTAAAACCACCTTTTCTTATCAACAGGAAACTTTCAAGATATTTAAAAGCATGCCTTTAAACCTTCTGGCAGCAATAAAGCAAAGATGGCAGGTGGTTGTATGAAAGAAGCAGGATATGTTTATACTATAACTAACCATGGCGGGGGGGGGAGGAAATTATACTATATACAGTGGACTGGAGTCTCATCTCATTTACAAAGGTGCAAATCCAGAGTAATAATCTGTTAACACCAATGCTTTAAAAAACAGTCAGACTTTATCTCAGTGTGTGAATATAATATCAGACTGTATTTGCTCAAAAAGAGCTGTATTAAATTTGCTTGCGTGAGGAAGGACAAAGGTCTGGTTCTCCCATTTTCCTGCTGAACCAGGCTTGAATGTGCATTTGTTTGGTTGCCAGTGTACCACCAATGAGCACATAAGTGATTTGAGCACCTGCATTTCTCAATTTATGAAGCTGAAACTTCTCAAGTCTATAACACTGCTTAGATGCTTTATTGTTTGGATACACTAGTAGTGTTTTTCTTGATGCTGCCTACTGTTGTTCCAGTGGTTAGACTATGAGAGCAACTGGAGTCCGAGAATAAGAGCTTTCTCCTAACCCTGTTTGGTGCAAGCCTAGACCAGATTTGACAATTAAAACCGCAACAACACTGGTATTCCTGCTACTTTTCCACCAGTGCTAAAACATTTCTGGGAAGTATTAATTGACACCAACTAGGTGTTGTTGTACTAGCTTGTTGTACTAGAAGGTGCAATGTCTGTGGGATGGGAAAGCTGAGAAATTCAGACTGCCTTTGAAAAATAAAAGCTGAATTCTCTTGTCAGATAAAAAAGTTTTTAAAAAAAAGTTATAGCTGTCTTTTTTTTTTTTTTCCTCATCTCTCCAGTCCTAGCCAGTCCTCTCAAACCGTGCACAAGCAGAATCTGCAAAAAAGTAAAGCAGCAGCTGTCTTGGTAAGGTAATCCCCATACCTGCAGATCAGAAACAGGTACCCTTACGCAGACCAGACACACCAGTAAGGACAGTGGACAAGATTTAGCTTTTTACTTCTGCAAGATTTATAAGCCTCTTGCAAATTAAGTCCTTGCTGCTGTTTTCCTGCATTTTTCCTATATTGTGCTTAAGTGGAATAAGGACTTTAAGGGAACTTAGGCTTGTCTCGTCTCTGATTTGGCAGTCTGAATCACAAACGATTAAAATGCCTCAAAACTGGCAGTATTTGAGAATTGATTCCTTTATTCTTGTAGCTGGCTGTTGGAGAGGGGGAGGTATCACACCTGTTTTGATGTTAAAGGCCCCTTCTGTTACAAAATGATTGTTCTTGGTTAAAAAATAAAATAAAAGTGCCCCCAAAGACTTGAAAGGCAGTAGTTTAACAAGCTACATTACTTCAACTGTTTTTCTCCCCCTGCCTTTTCCATCTAATGGACTCCTTGGTGCTAGTGACCAGAGTGACACTGGAGGCAGCAGGCAATGACACATTACAGGCATTCCTCTAACTGACTTTTATCCAGTGACTTTGAGTGCAGATGTGAGCTGAATTGTGCAAGGTAGCTCAAACTCCCTCTCTCTGATTTCAGTCTTTCCAGGGGGTCAACTGCTTATGAAGAATATCCATAATTTATACCTTTCAAGAGAATTACATCAGCAGGAACATATGTATTCATGTAATAAAGCTAGAAAGTACCATGCAAAGCCATGCTGCTTTAAATATGTATGTGAAATACAGCAAGACAAGTTCTGTGTTGACTTGTACCTCTCTTATACCACTGATTTCAGCAGAAGCACACTGGCTGTAAATCGATAAATTTGGCTCAGTGAACCTAATGTGTGCCTGATTCAGCAGTCCCTGTTGGACATATAACCATGTACTCATGTGTGAGGTGTAGGCTCAGGACTTCAGCCCCTGCTTTATCTGCTGGTATCACGAATGATGTGTGGTGACATGCTTTCTTCCTGGGCCTGGTTTAAGTGTCAGTAATCACGTATTGTATGCAAACATAGGGCAATCTGCATCCTTCCAGGAGATGAGGTGGGTCTCTGTCAAGGACTGAGTTCACACATCACGGAGATTTAGTCCCTGCCTGCTGATCTACAAAGATCTTGGCCTTCATTACAGAAATCAAATTTACATCTCCAGAAGCAATGGAAACTTAAATGTTGTTTCATCCTGACCTCTGGCTCTCACCTGTGGCATTACTTAACCTGAGCAACTGCATTTCTCTTGGCTAAATTAATCAATTGCCCTTTCAGGGCAGGTCCCTTTCTTTCCTCAAGGAAGAAACTGTATCACATTAGTTACCAGTCAGCTTCAAACCTTTCTTTTGGAGTATGCTCAAAGAGAGCCTAGCCAGATTGAAAACTGGAATCAATACACTAGACCAGCACAATCTGGATTTCAGGTGAGCATGTGGAGAGAGAAATGGCATTCGTGAGACTGATGGCCAGTGAACTGCTGTTTCTGGGCAAAGGGCAGAATTTTATCCTTATTTTGCCTGGACCTGTCTGCAGCAATTGACCCAGGGACATTAGGACAACAGTTTGCATGAGGGCTAGGGGGATTCATCTTAACTGTTGTAAGTCTTGAGAGATACATCCAAACCTCCGACTTCAGATCTCTCTAATTTTTGTGAGCTCCTCCAAGGATCAATTTTATTTGTTCCCTTTCCACTATCTAATGCAGTCTGGAAGAGAAAGAGTTAAAATGTGACAGACAAATGCTAACAGATTGATGCATATCAAGCAAGTGGGAAAAACATTTGCATGTTCCAGAAACTAAGGGAGTGCTAAAAGACAGTGATAGCATAAGTGAGATTGAATGAATAGACATGCTCCCCAAACAATCTTTCCTATGGGCTGGATAAAAAACCCCAAGGTTTCTGGTGAAACAGAAACAGTTTTCTTTTAATTTCTGTCTAAGCTGGAAATTCATAGCCACTTTCGAACTGTCATCTTGGTACCACAAAAACACCTTCTGGCATACAGGTAAGGCTCTTGCTTTATATTGGGCAAACTTTTTTCCACTGGAAAGCCTGCAACTATCTCTCGCCCACAGCCTGAAGTATTCTCAGTTTCCAGGAGGTGTGATAATGATGAATTTCAGCGAGATGGAAATTGCTCCAATTTAAGGACAGCTCAACCATTTCATATTGGATATTAAAATACAATAATTTGAAATAAAGTCTAAAGAGTTGGACTTCATATGTTCAGTGGACAAATAGAAAATCCCTATCAACAACATTTACCAAACTGCAAATCTCTCAGGATAAGCCCTCTGAAAATTAAAACAGACACCAGACTATACATCTAGATGAAAGACTTCCACAGCTTTGTACATACAGTGCACTCAGAAGCCAAGTTTCCAAAGCTTCAGTAAAAGCATCTAATGTGTAACTCTACACTGATAGCCCTGTACATGAAAAATACAATATTTACTCTGTCTTATGGTATTACATTGGAGTCTTTATCACACACTTAGACAACAAGTGGTAAGTCCAAGCCCTTTCATCAAAGGTATTTTAATGAGAATTTCCAGATACCTCCTACAACCAGATGAAAACCTTTTGGCTGATCTTCACATAAGAGATGGTACCATATTTACATTACTTATTCAGAAACCTACTTCTCCGCTCTTAACCAGTGTCGTCCTGTATTTGTCTTTTCATCCTGACATGATCTTTTGGCAGTCTTATTTTAAAATTCAGATAAAAAATGTTTTGCTTCTTCCTTCCAAAGTTTGGTCATATTAGACAATACTGTCATCTTCCTGTTATTCATGTCTAATTGAAGCACCATTTTCTGACTCTGCCTTCCATCTTTTCACTCAATCGTTCTGACAGCAACCCTGTCTTGCCACCCGTCTATCTCCCTGTACTACCAATAGGCCTGGCCCACATGTGGTTTCACTAAAGAGATTCCACATTGACATCCCTCATCTTCTGCTGCCTTGACTCAGCATTTATAGTAATCTTCTCCTACATATTCCAGATACCTCTGGTTAATGTAGCTCTTCTGATCCCTAATTCTGACTATGTTACAGTATATGTTGATCCTCCTGTAGCTCCACCTGTTTTATGTTCGATTTAAACTTGTTCTCAAAATCTCTGCTCCTAGTTGCTCCCAATTCCACCCTTGTTTGGTTATAATTTCACTACCAGCTGCGGTGCTGCTCTCAGTAATCAAGGCCTATAGATCCTTTCATATCTGCTATATTTCATGTTGTCTCTTCTCAGTGCATACAGATGACTGTCATTAGTGTTCATGTTATGTTAATTAATGTTGATGTAAATGTTTCATCTCAAGATTCTCTTCTATTGTGACAGCTATAAGAATTATCAGAATTGACTGTTGCTGATGGGCAGCCAGTCTGACCATTAATATTTACTAATTTTACATGCTTAAATAACTTTAACAACCCAACTATGTGACCTCATGTTCCTGCTACTCACATATGTTTTTCCTTCTAGATTTCTATGATTATAACACAAAATAGAAAGAGAAAAAACATTGCATATATTCTCATACCATGTGTAAAATCATTTACTGCATTTTGTCCCAGGGGGTATTGTAAATTCATTGAGAAAGAGATCTCAATACATATTTCACAGCATTTAGCACAGTGAGGTATCAGTCTTATTTCAGTATCTGATTTTCTTAAATAAATTGCTTTAACTAATCTAGAGAACCATTGTTAAGATGTCAAAATCTGCCTAATTAGATGGTCTAACTTTCTAAACAATTGAATAAACAGCATCTCTTCTTGTATTGTCATATATATGTGCTCTCATATATGCTGTGCGATGCTGAGCAAACAGTTTCACATCTTGTAAATATATGAAAAATAGGTATATTTTGATAGATAAGTAAGCGAATCTTAAGGGATTATTAATTCATGTACATAACCTAAATGACCTAAGATCAAGAAGCCCTCTAATCAAAGCAGTGATTTGTATTGAATATTGCATACTCTTTGTATTGAAAAAGGCATATATATGTTGTTTATTTTAGATCAGCTCCTTACCTTTAAAGAAGCTATATTCCTTTAGTGAACTATTGGGGGTGGTGAGGGAAACAAGTCGAAGGAGGTATTATTGGATTATTCACTCTCCTAGGATAGAACCTGTTTGTATAATCAGAGATATGCCTTAAGTGGTCTTTAAAGAAAGTCAGATTTTGTTTAAAAAAGGGGAAGGAGGAGGCTTCATTAACTAGACTGACAGGCTCCATAGATTTCTCAAGTGTTTAAATTAAGGATTGTGAGTTCTTGAAACTTGACAAGGAAAGCAGGATTGTCACTGCTGGCTGTCTGAACCAGAGGTAAGTGCAGATTAAGCTTTTCCTATCTCTATTATAAACATATTGCTCCTGTTCTCAAAAGTTCAGTGAAATAGAAAAGAGACTATTGTTCTTTATTATTTGAAAAAAATAAAATAAATTTTTAAAGTGTCAGCTAAAGTTCTAAAGTACTAAAAGTGCTCAGATGCCTCTCATTATTATTCTAGTAGTAACTACTTGGTACTTGACACAAATTCCTTAAAGAAATAAAATTGAAATCAATCTGGACACCTGGAACCAAATTATAAGAACACTCACGATAAGCATGGCACACTTTAAAATATATTCAACCATTTCTGTTGCTCTTTCTAGAATTATTTATGTATCTGGGTTCAATTGATGTTGAATTCATGTTGTCCTTGTGTGGCATGTTTTCTGAAAGACCAGTTCTTGCATAGTGTGAATCTCTCTGCTTGTTCTTATGGATGTAAGTATGGCAGAACAGCATGAATTTAGAAAGTCTTACAAAAAATTTGCAGTGTTCGGACAGAATTTTTTTCAGATGCAGTTGGGAAACGTAGGTTTTGGTGAACTGGCAAAAGTAAGCATCTCCTGAAGCAAAGCCTGGTCAAACCTTGATTTATGCAGGTTTTGTGTTCAAAAGAGCTGGAGAAGAGCTTCCTTTGACTACTCAGTCCTATTCAGGATTCATGAAAACAGAGTCATTTTGTGTCCAGTACAATTATTGATACAGAATTATAAACTAATCAAGCAGTTGTTACAGAACTAGATTTCAGCTAGCAACATGGATGTCGGAGAACATACAGGTGGCTCAAAACAACTACAGGATCCCTCTCAAATTGACATTGAAATGGTCTCATGCCTTCATCACACCTATCAAGCAGCATTGCTGAAGATACTGGGAAGCAGTTATATTTGTTTATGCCCCGTTACGCTTGGCAGAAACTTTTAGAAGCTGCAAAAATTTTTTTTTTCCTCCAAGAAATAGGCCAATGCACGTTCTAAGAAAGCACGGTTTTTGTAACAGTATCCT